>NC_090265.1:571485274-571655274 GCF_040414725.1 Anabrus simplex | reverse complement strand
CGTAACACACTGGTTCATCATAGTATTCCAGCTATGCGATCCCTAATCTGACGTGCTGTTTTGAATGAGCAGTGTGCATACTTAAGGCAGAGGCTCACTTAGTAGTAGTAGAAGTAGTAGTAGTAGTAGTATGGCCTGGTATAAAATAACAATTTAGGCCTATTCCAAATTATAGCATCACAATTCACTAAATAACTCAAAATTCGACCCAGAAAAGAGCCATTTCTTAATTAAAGCGTCTTCCTCTTTACTTTTATTAAATACTGCATTCATTTTAACACTAACAACAGCTATCTTTCTTATTCTAGGGCCCTCTACTGCACATTCCACATTACGTTATCACGTTCAAATTTTCCACCTAACTTCTCAACAAGAAATGCCAACACTACACCAATAAGACGGCTTTAACATCTGCTCGCTGGATTTCTTATACACCGTTATTATCCTATTGGAATGAACATTGTGCAATTCATTATCAAGCCTTCACGACATAACAGAATATTATATATTAACACATCACACAAAAAGGAAGAATTTTAACGCAAAGTTTTTTACTGAATCATCCCTTGTGGACAATTTTAATTTTAATGTCAACGGTATTCTTAAGTGCTGTGCTCAAAACAGTTCTGAATTCTTCACCATTTTAAATGACATATTCGGTTATCCGAATTATTTTAATGTGTTACTTTGTCCTTGTAGCTTTTTCTCAAAAGTTTTTATGGCTGATGATGTCTACAAGGTAGACGAAACATGTCCCGATATAATTAAAAATCATGTAAATATTTAGTTAATAAAGAATCTTGGTATTGTAAAGGTGGAACATTTGACCTAACCTTCAACGTATGTTGACTTCAGTTAGGAAAACCACCAGGGCAGTCTCTCTGAGAATCCAATCCCGTAGCGAAGCACGGGTACATCAGCTAGTGTTAATATACATCTTCGTAATTATATTTCCTAACATTTCAAATAGTGCAGTGTCAGAATTTCAAGTCGGATCTCTGTTTATGAATGCTGTTACATGCCTTACACAACTAGTAATTTTAATGACATCTACCGCTTTATAAATAATGTCCACTTTGGCTTCAACCTCATCCTCCTCCACGCCGTAAATAAATATGGATTTCTTCCTCCGTACTTGACTGTTGGCTGCTAATTCTCTCTTCGGATACAACACCTCCTCTTACATATTTTGTATTTTCTCCTTTAGTGACACAATTTCTCTCTCACTGTTTTCCATTTTAGCATCAGTATCTTTCGTGTTTTCCTGAATCCATTGCCTCGTCTTTTCGTGCTCCTTCATTTGCTCTTGTATCTTCTGTTTTAACTGATCAAAGGGGAAGAGCTCCTCCGCTACCTCCTTGACCACTTCCTTATTACTTCTATGTCCTCCCAGCACATGTTTCCACTGCACTGGGGACCTGGATTAACTTCCACGCCCCCAATAACCAGCTGCACAGTGACAACAGCTGTTACCAACAGTATCCCACCCTTCATCCCATCTCCACTTTACCTCCTTTCTTCTGGTTGGTCATTTCCTTCTTCTTCTCTGCCACCGTCCTATAACGACATTACTCTAAACCGATCATCTTCTTCGTCACACTCTACTTGCCCCGTCAACTCCTCACACTTACTCCTCTCCACTCAACCGGCACACTCAACACGGCACGTCTGTTCCCTTTGCTTGCTTAGATAGACTGAATATCTTTCATCATTGATCATAACTGATTGTAATATCGACGCAGATGTCAAGCACTTCATCAGTGTTGGTTGGACGAAACGACGGTCCCTTACTGGCGTTTTGTGTGATACGCCGATGCCAGTCAAATAGGAGAGCAAAGTGTACAAAACCACCAGCCAGCCCGTCCTCTTGTATGGCTCCGAAGGATGGGTAAGACAGAAGAATCATGATCATCCAATGCACGTCACAGAGATGCAGATGCTGCGATCGATGGTCGGTGGGTGTCACTCGGCATGACGAAGTGCGCATGTGCGAAGATCATTAAAAGTTGCGCCCATCAAAAGGAACTGGCTGCCTTACAGTAAGAAACTCCGGTTCAGGATGTGTGACTAGTGGTCTCCGAGCTAGATACGGGGCAATGAACAAATCGCCAACAAAGACTTGGATAATGCACTTACTTTTTAAGAATGTTACGGCTGAGACACTTCGAGCTCACGTGGAGAATTTCCAAGCTTGTTTACCCAGTGAGTGGCTCATATGGTACAGTAATAGCCTTTGAAGCTCAAATTGGCGAGTCCCATTTCTGCTCAGTTCGGTGGTATTCGAAGGTGCTCAAATACGCCAGCCTCGTGGCAGTAGATTTAATGGCACTAAAAACAACGTCTTTAGGACAACATATCAGCACCTAGGCGTCTCCGGAAACCGTATAAGTAGTTAGTGTGACTAATAATTAAAGAATGTATTAGCCTGTATTGATGTATACGTATATATGAGTAGCCTACTGTAAATAATTGGCAAATGCTTCTTCTTCTTTTTCTAAAGATTTTTTTCTTTATGGTTGAGTGCTGCAATGTTTCCCTGAAACGTGTTTTAAAATTTCTATCGGTTGGGCCATTGTAGAATTTGGGACATTCACTGAATTTGAGTTTGTGGACACCTGGCAAGCCATACTTATCTGCATATTTGATATTGCTTATCCTTCGTGTGTGGTATTTGAATACTTAGAACAGAGATGAATACGGAATTATCGCTCACCATGGTTATATTTTTAAAAATAAATTTCATATCATCCTGCAGTCTTGAGATTTATGATATGTCGCACTGCTATATTTCTTCCAGCGTTCACAAACATTCTTTGATACCACGAATTGTGTTCGATATGACTTCTCTCTGCGCTGATAGCACAAACATAAAACTGAATTTTCTTTCTTTCTTTTCTCTTGTTTATTTCATCTCGTTTTACCTCAACTTCTAGCGTTTCTCTGTGAAGCCATAATGTTTTACTACGTCACATCATCACTGGAGATGAAATATAAGTATAGCATTTTACCCGAGGAAAAGCCAGTGACAACAAATATGTCTTGTATAAAATGTGAAAAGTAATTTACCAGCAGCAGGAAATGATCAGGCCCACTGGTTGCAACAATACTAAATATATTGTAGTTCGTATTTACAATTAACACAATTAGAAATATTTTATTATGATTATTTATTGTTTAAAGTCCGCTCTAATTACCAACGGTCAACCTCAGCGATCCAGTCGGTTACCTGCTGTCCTTTCCAGGATAGTGGGCTTGATATGACGTCTTGAGGGTGTAAATTTGCGATAAACATGAGTCATTGGTTCCAGTACGTTTAAGTACATATGGAAGATAATTCCTAGACAAAGGGACTCTGATTACCTCGTAATAGTAGTTATTTCAGTCACTCTGACAATTATTACTGCAATGTAGCCTATTCGAAACGTCTGGGAAACGGATTACCTTTGACCAAGGAAGGGTATTTTAGCCAGTATATACAGTTTATCAGACCGTGGATTCTGCAACGAGTTAATGACTAGAATTGATGACAGCTAATGAGCGCAGCAAGTATTAGCGATGTAACCATTCATTTTGCATGGACGATGTTGGTATCAATAATCTTGGCTTTGAAAGAATCCGACGATAACTTTATATACTTTTATGTGAATTATACAATAACTAGTACATACGTCTCTCTTGGACATTCAAAATTACTATCTGTGAAGTAATTGGAAATTCTAAATGGACTATTAATGTATCTTATGGATAAAAATTACACTTTTCAGGTTTTATACATCATTTGAATGGAATCAAAACAGGTATTGTAGTACTTCCTCACAAACCGTAATGAGTGCAGTTCTAGCGGTGATTTGTACCTTGACGTCTATGTATCTGCATATTTTTGAGAAAGCTACATACAATTACACAAAACATTCGAATAGCGAGATTCAACCCAACTTTAAAGTGTGTCATAGTGGCTTATTCCCGTGTGACAGGGAAGGCTGCATTTAGGAGAAATTGTCTCCATTTAAAAATATACCTGCGTTCGCAGGTGCTAAATCAGTTCTTGAAAAACACTTTCTTCCTGAAACTGAGCCCGTCTGAATTTCGGCGTGAGTGATACTTTTGTATGGCTTCCGTAGATTCAATCTCAGTCCATTGCTATATTAAAGCTTTGTTAACTTCATTAACATCATCACACACTATGAAATCAATGCCAATATACATTACATTATTTGGTCACCTATCAAACTATTCAAAACCTATTGGTTTATGAAGTAAACTTAACCGTTTTCTGGGCAAAAAAGTTGCTACTTTGAAAATCTTTGTACCCACACTTGGATGAAAGGAAGAACTAAGTGAATCTGGTAAAATATCTTTTGAAATTCGGTTTTGTTGAATCTCAATAGTGCCATTTCTCCAAGTTCTCCATTTCCGAATTTAGAAACCATTCAGTGAACTTATACCTTAATTAGGGCCATAGAGTAGACGATTGGGAACTTGACTGGATAACAGCTATTCTGTAACAGTGCGAGGAACTACTGAAAGGCACTATCGGAAGTCGACACCAAGCAAGATCATTTTTCTAGCAAAAGGTAATTTGTTGTTTATTATAAGTAGCTGATCTACTGCTGAAACAGCGCAATATGGAGTCATAGTTGCCTCGTCCTTCGCGTCTTCTGATATTGTAATGTTAGACGTAGAGGTCTGCGAATTTAGAGTCATTACTCTCTCGTTCCTGTAACTTAACTTTATTCAATATTCATCTTTCTCCAAACGTATGGTGTTTGCTTCTGTTGTTTGTCTCACAGACGAATCACCATCAACAGCGACATATGACATCACTCCATATGAGCACTGCGGAGAGATTTGTAATTCAATCCAAGCTTTTGGCACACAATCTAGGGATTAGAAATTGTATACCACCAGCTCCCTTACCCTGCCAGCTAACATTCTGATGGTAAAGTATTTTTCAACTAACGGCACTCGAACCGGATAGCCACGGTGTCAGACTATAAAAATCACGCCTCAAAGACCTTGGCCATAGATATGTTATTAATTGTTGTGCTTATCGATGGAGGTGATGGTGTTTATCACTAAATTTTATGGTGGTTAGAACTGCATTGTTCTTGTAACCCATATCTGATACCAGTTAAAACGCAACAGATGTTGGGATATACATATTTCGAACTCATGTCGATAGATATACAGTAGCTGTTTACCTACGTCATCATCGTGATGAGACAATAACTTTGCTGACAGTTTCATTCAAAAAGTAAAAAAAGTCGTGGTCGTGTGATTTTATTGTTCTTTTTGCTTGTAAAGAGGACATAACAATCTATAACTAATACCAATTTCAGCTGTTGAAACATTCTCGCTTTCTCAATATCGCTGTGAATGACACACAGAATAGGGATTATATATATTGTACCTGGAACATTATTTTGCAATGTCAATTAACTGCAAGGACACGGCCCGACGTGCGAGAAACTGCAACGGCACGGCTCAGGCAGGCAAACAGCGAGCTATCTACGCCAGAGCTTCCACGTTGGAAACTGACGTAATGATCATGTGAGCAAGGCATGTTTGCTCTAGAACATACGAGAAGTGTTTTTACTAACTTTTTATCCAGTGGAGATACCAAATAATGACCTACACCATCTTGTAGCCCATGACTTAAACGTCTACATGTGTAAATTTCATTAAAATCGGCCCACGGAGTTAGAAGTTATTCCACCGTAACGAAATGCAAATTTATCAGAAGGGCAGGAAAGTTAACACAGCTGAACGATATAAAAGAGCAGACATTTGTCCTGGTCAGACAGTTCTCAACTCACAACAATAGCGTAAGCATGCTGTTGAACGCAAATATACTACACGTCGAAAGTCGAACTTAGTTATCGCGTAGCGATACTCTGCTTCAATTATTTTCGGTCTTGTAGTCCAGTGAACAGTGTCGGACTTAGACATTTTCAATTATTACTACGATGACTTGGTAATCTCACCATTTTTAAAGTGTTTAACAGTGCTGGTGATAGTAACTTACTTTACATTTTGAACTTTAACTCGAGTGAAGTTGACTATTTAAAACTTATAATTTTTTCGAGACAGAATAAAAAAATTTACAACTGATAAACGTGTGCAAGTTAAGGACACTTTCTTGTGGAATAATATTTTGTTTACTAAAGCAGACTATCTCATAATAGTACTTTAAAATACACATCTAATGACAATTTTGAACTATCGACGCGTTTAATCTTTCGTGGCGAGTGCGTGATGTTGCACCGCTTTCTATTCTACCGCAATTAGGACTTGTAAATATTCTCAAACTGTGCTTTTATAAATGGCGATTTCCAGAGCCATAATTATTAAAAATTTACTGCCAGACTTTGTACGTGTGCACTTAACACGATACTGTGTTCGTCGTCTGATTCATAAATCTGAGCATCCGGGAGATAGTGGGTTCAAATCCCACTGTCGGCAGCCCTGAAGATGGTTTTCCGTGGTTTCCGATTTTCACACCAGGCAAATGCTGGGGCTGTACCGTAATTAAGGCCACGGCCTCTTCCTTCCCATTCCTAGGCTTTTTCTGTCCCATCGTCGCCATAAGACCTACCTGTGTCCGTGAGACGTAAAGTAAAATAGCAAGAACATAACATAAATCTGAAATAGGTTAGATAGGAGACTCAATAATCATTACTAGTCAGTTGAACTTTTTCGTGTTTTTAAATTCAACAGAAACGCGTTAAAACCCGACGAGTGCCTATTATAATCATGTCTACCTGTCAACGTGAGATTGGAGACGTGGTTTCAACGTGGGATTGAAGACGTGATTTCAACGCGGGATTGGAGACGTGGTTTCAGCGAGGGACATGGGACGTGGTCTCAACGTGGGAGTTGAACGTGGTACCATAGGTGATAACATCACGACACCGGCTGCCAAGCATGCTGTTCGCTGAACCGCATATCTTCACAATACAGTCCTGAATTCCAGATTACAGGTGATATGAGTGTTTTTTCAGACTCTTTTTTTTCTAAAATTCCACAAGGCTAACTTTTCATTCGTGGAATATTAGAATCAGTGATTCTGGATAACAGTTCAACAAACAATTTATTGACTCTTACTCGGAATCGTAATATTCTAGCAGTGTTATCACAATACTAAAACTTCAATTCGTAAAGAAACTATAAGACCGAACTTTGCAAGACAAATCATTTTGCGATATTTTGTGAAGTGTTTAAAGAAACTCTAGAAGAGATTTTCACAATTTCAAGTGCTAAATATTTAGAAAAGTCTCTAGGGAAAAATTTCATATTTTCAAGTGAAGGAAAATTTAAATAATTTTCTCTTTTCTCATAATTCAAACGAATTCGAGAATGAACTTTAAGAACTTTTAAACGAAGAGATTGTACTAAAAAATGAACTTTAGTTTGGAATGACAAACATTCATTACAATTAATTTGATATTAACTTCAAGACGAAAGTGAATCCGTTTATTAAAAATATTTTTGATCGAGTATATAATAGGAAAATCGCAAGTCATACTCAATAAAATCAATAAATTTCAAAAATCAACTATTATTTCGATCAGCGTATACCTCTCTCTACACCTGCTCCTTAAGGACCGTTCACCCCTTTGTTGAATCTCATGCCCTTATTCCTTATGCCTTAAACCATATCTTTTCCCGGTACAATATATATATATAGATGAAATAAATCAGTTATCTCCGATTCTAGCATGCTAAAAATTCGAACATCGACGCCGTCATAAACAATAATAATAATAATAATAATAATAATAATAATAATAATAATAATAATAATAATAATAATAATAATAATAATATCGATTGAGTGGCTAAGATATTTCAGCCACGTAGATCCAAACTTTAATTCTGGAGATAGTGGGTTAGAACCCCACTGTTGGCAGCCCTGAACATGGTTATCCGTGCTTTCACACTTTCCCACCAGACAAATTCTGGGACCGTACCTTATTTAAGGCCGTGGTCGCTTCATTCTCACTCTAGGCCCTTGCCAACCCCCACTAGTGCCATAAAAAGTATGTTTGTGGGTGTGACATCCTTTCTTCTTCTTTAACGTTGCACTAACGTTTTCGGGACGGACGAATTGGAAAGGTCTTGGATCGAGAAGGTAGCAGCCGTAGCCTTAATTAATGTATAGACCCAACATTTGCCTGGTGTTAAAATGGGAAACCACGGAAAAGCATCTTAGCGGTGCCGACGGAGGGATTCGAACCCACTACCTTCTGAATTCAAGCTCACAGCTGCGCGACCCTACCCCCACGGCTAACTCTCTCGGTAGGTGCGACATAAAACAGAGTACAAAGTAATAATAATTGTACCAAGGTTACACCTACCCCGGCTATTTATACTGCGCACCTTCTCTAAGGCCATCTATGCCAACTGACTTGAACTTGTGCACTTCCAAAGATTTTGTCGTCTACCGTTAGATGGCTAGACCATCGATTTGTAATTACTTGATAGAGCAATGTTTAATTTGATGTTTGTAAACTTGGTTCTTAGGATAGTTTCTTTTTAATGTACCGAATTTGTCAACACTACAGCTGGTTCCTCCTCGATTGTAATCAACCTATCAGATTTTCGGAAATATGTTCTCTAGCCAACTAAAACCATGTGTGTGTACAGGAATCCAGCCTATTAGTAAAGAGATCTTGAAGCTTCCTCTTATGGTACTATAAAAGCACGGCACTTTAGGGCCGTCTTGTCGGAATCGCTCCATTGCTTGGGAGTGCGACTTGACCTAAGGGATGCATGGGCGAGGCCTGCGTGAGGAAGATCCAGTAGCACAAGGTAATGGTAGAATCTACCTAGACATGTGATAGCTCCTGCGGGTAGTTTGAGAGGAAGGTTTCAACCTCTTTTCTTTTAATGTAATTTTGTAAACTGGTGGTTTCAGTGTAGAATTTTAGGCAAGCCTGAGGAATCTGGTTCTATTTCCTACTGGGAAATATGTAATGTAAGGGAACAAAGAGTGATAGCCCCTGTCGTTTCCCTTTCAACCTTGCATTGGATGACTAAAGCTTTCAACCTCTAAATTTCGTAAATCTTGTCTTGGCATTATTGTTTTTTTCTTTAGTCACCCCGGCGTAGTATAGGATTGGCCTATATATCTTCGGGGCTTAAGCCCACTAAGGGTTTTAACATTTCTAGGAGTGTTGGTTTTTCGCCTCCTTGAATTTTGTTTGCAGCCGGTTATGTGCAAATCTGTTATTTTACCATTAAGGCCACGTAGTATGCGCAATTATGCCCCTGTTTATTTATTTCAGCGCGTAAAGATTTCCTTGTGTTAGTTTCCTTTGGGAACAGTGAATAATATAACTGTTGAGCAATAGATAAGCCCACATCGGGGCAAATGTGCATGAACACATGAATGTGATATGGAAATTTGATAGCCTCTGCGAGGCTAGACTATGGCATTTTTGAAGCTCCGACCCCTGAGTAGCGTACCTTCTTGGAACAAATCTGGCTCTTGTAAAATATTGTACCTGTCAAGAGTAATAATGCTCTTTTCTATGTAAAATAACAAATAAATCTCTTAAGTTTGTACCTGATTTTCGGACTTCTAAGTCCTTGATATTGTTAGATATGACAAGCTCAACTTGTTATATTTGTTGGGTATTCATTCGGATTTTCTATCGTTCAATTTTAACAAAAGGAAAGAAAAAATTTCCGAATTTGTTGTGTTAAGTTCTGCTCTAGTTAATTCCTTGTCCAGCCATTCAACTCAGACGCTTCTCATTCCTCTGTGAACCAAGGATAACTCGTAATAATAATAATAATAATAATAATAATAATAATAATAATAATAATAATAATAATAATAATAATAATAATAATAATAAACTCTCTAGAAGAATAGAAAAGGTATTCCAGTAACTTACGAAGGTCAGTCTTTGTCTCCAGGAATTGACATAATACTTATTTCCTAATAATACTGATTACCCTAGGTCCATATCACCCTTGAAAACTGGGTCTCGTTCCTAAATATCTCGACTTCATGATACAAACCCAAGTAATAATAATAATAATAATAATAATAATAATGATAATAATAGATAATAATAATAAATAATAATAATGTCCGCCTCTGTGGTGTAGTGGTTAGCGTGATTACCTGCCACCGCAGAAGGCCCAGGTTCGATTCCCGGCTGCGCCACGAAGTTCGAAAAGTTGTAACAGGACTGGAACAGTGTCCACTCAGCCTCGGGAGGTTAACTGAGTAGAGGTTGGTTCGATTCCCAACTCAGCCATCCTCGAAGTGGTTTTCCGTGGTTTCCCACTTCTTCTCCAGGCAAATCCTGGGATGGTATCTAACTTAAGCCACGACCACTTCCTTCCCTCTTCCTTGCCTGCCCTTCCAATCTTCCCATTCCTCCGCAAGGCCCCTGTTCTGCATAGCAGATGAGGCCACCTGGGTGAGGTAGTGGTCCTCCTCCCCAGTTGTATACCCCGACTGAATATCTCGAACTCCAGGACACTGCCCTTGAGGCGGTAGAGGTGAGATTCCTCCCTGAGTCCGAGGGAAAAACGGACCCTTAAAGGTAAGCAGATTAAGAATGAATGAATGAATGAATGAATGAATGATCGATATGCATAATAATAACAATTGCAAGAAGAAGAAGTCAAGCTTAGTGGCTCGAATGGTGGAGCACTGGTTTGCTGAGCCCAAGTCGATTTTGAACCCGGCTCATTCCGATGGTATCTGAAGGTGCACAGATACTTTGGACTCGTATCAGTAGATTTACAGCTTCGTAAAAGAATTCCTGTAGTTTAAGTATTCTGGCACCTCGGCGTCTCCAAATACCGAAGAAACAATAAGTAGGACATAAAATAATTATTATTATGTCCCATTTTCCCACCAGACAAATGCTGGGTCTGTACCTTAATTAAGATCTTCGTCGCTTCCTTGCCATGCCTAGCCCTTTCCTACCCCACCATCGCCATAAAACATGTCTGTGTGTCCGTGCCACGAAAGGCAAAATTGTAAAAATAATAAGTATTATTACTATTTTATGATTAATATAACTCTAATCATTGGTCATTAACACTACAATAATAACTTTCAATATTACTTATTCAGCAACTGGAGATATTCCTGTGAAAGGCAAGTTTCTCCAAATTTTTGTGGAGCTATCTACCAGTAATGACAGTTGTCCACTGATAGCTCTATAGAGACCAGCAGAGCTGTAATGACGTGACTTGAGTTTAATTTCGTCCACGAACTTAATGGAGTATTCTCTTCTATTTGCAAATTTTAATTAAAATATGCTGGAGACTGGGCGAAATGTAATTGGTGAGGCGACTAAAAGGAGATGAGGTGCCATTATATAACCCGGCTTCAAGGGGAATGTAAACAGTCAAATTTTGACCTTTTAACCCTCGCTCTGTCACAGAATGAAGTCACTCTCATTGTTCTTGAAGTAGTAGCACTTCCACATCATCCAAAGTTGCACTTTGTCTAAAACTTTCCCCATCAGTAGGTGTCGGCTTATGAGAGAGGCCGGGTTGGTTATGAGGAGAACTTCCGAAGTTACGGTACTGGCCACGTCCAATATGGTGGTAAGCCTGAGGAGCAAGGGGGGACATCTTCCCTTCTTCTGTTAATAACCTAGAACTAGCGTATACCCTTTCATTAAATATTTTAATACATTTATTAATAAAACTTTCACTCCAGGTCGGTTTACAATTGAGCATTGTTCAAATACGAACTTTTGATAGAATAGAAGTAATTATTACATACTCTACGTTCTTTAAAGTACATTTCCTTATCTTTTGTAGACGAGTCAACTTCCATTGCAGAGTTACAAATTACGACGGTGGTGGTGGTGGTAATTTTTTAAAGTTGTAGACAAATAAAATAAATGGGCCATGAAGGGTTGGAAAATGAAAAACCGCTTGACCTCGTCAACGTAATACCGTCGGGATCGGGAGGGAACAGGAGTTGATCAAGAGAGGTCGGGTTGAAAATATAAAAGTGAGGATCCAGGCGCAAGTGAGTAGGTGGTAGCTCGGGTAGGTGGTGGTGGTAATTGTTAATTTAAAGGGATCCGACACTTCGAAAAGTGAAGAAAGACAAAGGTCACGAAGTGCGTAAAAATGAAGGACTCCTTAGGATTCGCAAACCTAATACCGTCGGGGTCGGAAAAGAACAAGTGTTGACCAAGAGAAGTCGGATAGGATAGATAAAAGTGAGGAGCGTGGCACAAGTAAGTGGAAGTAATGCCAGGACTCAGCTAAGGGCCCCGTGGTCGCCAACCGACGCTCCCAAGTGAAGTGCCCCTGGGGCTTATGCCTGTTAGTCGCCGCTTAGAATAGGCTAGAAATATCGTGACAATATTCCACAGCTCTCACTTTGACAAGAACTTTCTATTGAACACTCGTACAGTTAAGATGTAGATCATCATGGTCATCAAAGTGAAATCTTTACTTTTTCTTTCGCAAAACAATGGAACGTCTCAATTTTCTAACAAGGAAACCCTTCCAACTGCAAGTCTCCGATCTGATTGAGATTTGGTACAACTACTTCACTACGAATGCTTTATTCCACCATATCATAATTAGATGCCCAGTCGTATATTTAGCTCCTGTTTTGGGGAGTCAAAGTTGGCTCATTTAAGCACTGCATAGACAGGAGTGAGCGGCGGGAAGCAGGTAGAGGTGCGGAAGTAATGTGTGTATGTGTGTGTGAGTGAGAGAGAGAGTGAGGGAGAGAGAGAAAGAGAGAGAGGGAGGGAGAGGGAGAAGGAGTGAGAGCGTGACACAGGAACTGGCCGACCGTCCCACCTCTACCTGCTTCCCGTCTCTCCACTCCTGTCTATGCCGTGCTTAAATGAGCAAACCTACTGTAACTACCTTGCGCATGCTCTATAGTATATAGTGGCGGAAACATTCAGTTGGAATATAAACCAATCTCCCCAAAGACATTTAAAATAAGGTAGACTCACACGAGGCCGTCAGTATACTGTTCTCAAACAGAAGTGAAAGTCAGTCAACAGTTTAGGGGAAGCAATCGTTCTTTCTTTGAGTCAGGATTGTGACGGCATGCTATTCTACTGTTGTCTAGAAACGGTGAAGTCTTGTGTGGCAGTTAACTGTGCCAGTCGGCGGAGTAAAGAAAATTTGGCAGTATTGGAAAATGACCAGGGAGAATAAGAAGATTGTATAGACCTATACCACGTACGCAAAGAATATAAGTGGACTCATCCTAAGTCCCTATATAGGCTAACACTGGATTCATCCAATAATTTTTTCGTATTTTATAAATAGTTTCATCAGTGTCTTGTCCAATTCCAATAGACATCAGAAGGAATGTCATACTTACATTTGTAAGATCATTTGTAATGTGGTTTAATGGAATGAAACGTTACATTCTGAACTAATAACAGCTAGAAATTACAAGGCAATGTGTGCTATTTTGAGCAAAGGACATACCGGTACTCTGCTTTTTGGAGACGACTGTACAGTCCCTGTTCGCAGTCAACTACCACGGCTCGGCTTCACTAACCGAGTTTAGCAGCTCGCTAACAAGACGAGTTGGAGAGGGGAGAAGAATACACGACCCTATTTCAACCTGATTTCAATCCCTACCGCTGTCGTCTGGTCCGTCACCCCAGTTGTTGACACAGGACTGACATAGGCACAGACGCCCATGTTATAAGCAGTTGAAATTAAGTTCAGAAATCCTAAGGGAAGACAAAAAACCATTTACACTCAGAATTATTCGCATGACATACTTATCTAGTCATTCATCTCTTAACTCGAAATGGATAGCATTTGGTACGTTGTGTAACGTTTCGATAAAAAGCTCATGCTACGGGAGTGTCATAACAGCTTGCCTTAATTTGGCCATGCAATCATTTGAAGAAAATAACAGCATCAGTCCTATAAACATGAAAGTGAAAGATACAGTGAGAACATTTGTGTTGGTGGTGGTGGTGATTATTGTTTTTCTGGTGGCTTTACGTCGCACCGACACAGATAGTTCTTATAGCGACGATGGGATAGGAAAGGCCTAGGAGTTGGAAAGAAGCGGTCGTGGCCTTAATTAACGTATGGCCCCAGCATTTGTCTGGTGTGAAAATGGGAAACCACGGAAAACCATCTTCAGGGCTGCCGAGAGGATTCGAACCCACTATCTCCCAGATACAAGTTCACAGCTGCGTGCCCCTAACCGCACGGCCAATTCGCCCGGTGATTATTGTTTTAAAAGGAAATGTAACTGGCCAACCATACGCTATTAAAACTAATCAGAAGGAAAATGGAAGATGTCTGACACTTCGAAAAATGTAGGTATTGGTCAAAGGAGGTCATGGGCCCAGAAGGGTGTTAAAATGAAAGATTTCCCAGGCCTCGGAAACTAATACCGTCGGGGTCAGAAATGAATAAAACTTCAAGGGAGGTCAGATAGGGAAGATGAAAGTTAAAAGCCTGACAAAAGTATGTAGAAGCAATGCTCCAAAGTTTCAGAGCACCTGAACTAAGAATCAGCCGCGCCGTTCTTTTTTTTTTTCTCCTACTGTTCACATCACAGCCGTCTGTCGTGTTCAAGGCACGACGTGTGCGAAGCATCTGTCCTAGTCATGGATGCAAGGAGAGGATGTTGGTGAATACTGATCGAAAGATGCGTTTGTGAGTGGTATGATGCTCTGCCTTATGTATTAAACCACGGAGTGCATTATGACTCAGCATATATTTACTAATGGACAACGTGTGTTTGTTATTCTTTCTTAATCCGTTTACCCTGAAGAGTTTCTCCCTCGGACTCAGCGGGATCCCACATCTACCGCCTCCTGGAGCGTCAGACTTCGGGTCCTAGGGATACAGCTGGAAAGGAGAATCAGTACCACGCCCAGGTGGCCTCACCTGCTATGCTGAACAGGGGCCTTATGTGGGAATGGGAAGATCGGAAGGGATACACAAAGAAGAGGGAAGGAAGCGTTCGTGGCCCTAAGTTAGGTATCATCCCGGATTGTGCCGGAAGGAGAAGTGGGAAACCACAGAAAGCCACTTCTAATAAATAATGTTATTTGCTTTACGTCCCACTAACTACTTTTTATGGTCTTCGGGGACGCCGAGGTGCGGGAATTTAGTCCCGCAGGAGTTCTTTTACGTGCCAGTAAATCTACCGACACGGGGATGTAGTATTTGAGCACCTTAAAATACCACCAGACTGAGCCAGGATCGAACCTGCCAAGTTGGGGTTAGAAGGCCAGCGCCTTAACCGTCTGAGCCACTCAGCCCGGCGAAAACCACTACTAGGATGGCTGAGGTGGGAATGTGTTTCGCATTTGACTATGCAGTAAAAATATAAATTCGTAAATATATCTATTAGTATAAAGGTGAAATTGTATCTGATAAAAAGGTCTGAAGAAAGTTCTATAATTGTTCTTATATATCGGTAGCCTACAGATTTTAGATAACTGAGAGATTTTTAGGTTTATGAAAAACGGTATCGGTGCCACGCCAAATCTAGGAGCTGTGGTAAGAATGATATTTTAGTAGAAGACATACTGGATTTAAAAATAGGCTAGAAATTATTAGTACAATGTTACTAAGATGATAGTTGTTTAGAGGTACCTTCTTTTCATATCTTTCCACAAGGGTTAATTTTTCGAAACAGAATGGTACTTACATCAGAAGTTGTAAGAATTTATTTTAGAGCAATGTTTATTTCATTCATTTTCTGGCACGACAAGCCATTACTGATATATCTGAGGAAAACTAGTTTTTATATTAATTGAATATAGTCCGTCTCTGTGGTGTAGTGGTTAGTATGATTAGCTGCCACTCCCGGAGGCCCGGATTCGATTCCTGGGTCTGCCACGAAACTTGAAAAGTGGTACGAGGGCTGTAACGGGCTTCACTTATCCTGGGGCGGTCAACTGAGTAGAGAGGGGTTAGATACCCCGGGTGCGATCTCCCCCACCCCCCTCAGCCATCGTCGAAATGGTTTTCCGTGGTTTCCCACTTCTCCTCCAGGCAAATGCCGGGATGGTACCGAATTTAAGGCCACGGCCTCTTGCTTCCCTCTTCTTGGTCTATCCCTTACCATCTTCCCATCCCTCCACAAGGCCCCTTTTCAGCATTTCAAATGAGGCCACCTGGCAGAGGTACTGGATCTTCTTCCCAGTTGTATCCTCCAACCCAAAGTCTCACGCTCCAGGACACGGCCCTTGAAGTAAGATCCCTGGCTGAGTCCGAGGGAAAACCCAACCCTGGAGGGTAAACGGATTAAGAAAGAAAGAAAGAAAAAAAGAAAGAAAGAAAGAAAGAAAGAAAGAAAGAAACATTTAATTGAAAATAAAAATGAAAATAAAAATGAAAAAATAATAATATTAATAATAATAATAACTGTCAATGATTTGGCTATCCTGAGTGTGTTTTTCTCCAGAGGTATTCTACGACCTCCAAGAAAATGCAGAGATAATATCGTATTTCAAGTTCCGGAGGACCTACCCGAATCCTAAGGTTTAATAATTAGATTTAGGGTAAATCAACTACTAAAACCATCACAATAACACTGGCTGTCGCTTATCTGACACCACAATAACCACCGCCACCACATTACCAACTCCACCATCTGATAGCCTACAATGACATAAGGCCCTAAAACTAACTTACAGTACAGTAGTATTATAACGACCGACTTTTGTTACAGAATGTGCCCTGTCCTTCGGCCATTCTTATCCGCTAGATAATATTACTGCTGCATTTATACTATACTAAGCCGTCAATGGCTGGTGCATTAGCTAAGTAATAAACAATTTAACAACTCAAGATTTAAGTGTAATAATATTTTAATCATATATTCTTGAATATTTTGCCTGAAATACCGAGTAGTTCTTATTGCATAGTGTTCCTACAAATTCCATATATGGATAAATTTAACTATTTGTTTACGATAGTCACAACACTCACCTTTTGACAATACGTGTACACTTACAGTATTTGTCACTCACATTAGTAGTAAATCATCTTTTCGATATTACCTGAAACAAAAGATAAATTATTAGGAACTTAAGAGGGTATTACAGTGTTAGGAAAATCCTTCACTGATTCTGAACAACAAGCAAATAGTTCAAGCAAAGTTATCAAAGATCTATAAAATACAAAAATAAAATAGTAAACTATATTTTTACACTTATAAGGAACTATATTATGTTCTTCAGAACTCACAGAATAAATCGTCGACAAGCAAAAGAATGAGGACAAAATTCGTCAATGCAATACTAGCAATAAAATAAGATGTATACCACAATAATAATCTGTCAACTAGAGAGAGGTCTTTTTTTTTTTTTTTTTTTTTTTTTTTGCTAGTGGCTTTACGTCGCACCGACACAGACAGGTCTTACGGCGACGATGGGACAGGATAGGGCTAGGAGGGGGAAGGAACGTGGCCGTAGCCTTAATTAAGGTACAGCCCCAGCATTTGCCTGGTGTGAAAATGGGAAACCACGGAAAATCATATTCAGGGCTGCCAACAGTGGGATTCGAACCCACTATCTCCCGGATGCAAGCTCACAGCTGCGCGCCCCTAACCGCACGGCCAACTCGCCCGGTAAAGAGAAGTCAATAAAGGGTAAAAGACTAGGGAGGTAACCAGTAACTTACTAAGAAAGGAAGTGAGAGCGAAAGGGGACAAAAAATGAAAAATTGTATGGCCCATTTCTGGAGTGACTACGCATAGTACACGAATATTCATGAACTCCAGACACAGATGGATTATAATCGCACCATCGGCCATCCTGGGAATAATTATCATTTCTAGCTCAAGAAAGTGCTAGGATGGTGTTATTCTCAAGATGCCGGGAGCCTACTTTTTAATCCCGAGCCAATTATTAGAACATAAATCAGAACAATCATGACAGTACTATAATTTAGCATATATAATTATTTCATGCATTGAGACCACGAAATCACTGTTCAATATGAACTACCACAGTAGCTGAGAAATGGCTTCAGGTGTTAGCTATGCCATGTTCATGCACCATAACAGGGCGAAGACGAACTCCTCCGATAAACGTTCGGAGGTTGTTCAGGGATTGGCATAAGGAACCAGTAGTGTCCGGTGGCCCGTTTTAGAGTAATAATTAAATTACCGTTTATTCGGTTTGTTTCCCCAATCATCCTTGTTTTTGTGAAAATACCTTCATATCAGTGAAAAAGCCTGTAATATGGAAATAACCAAAACGTACAAAACGAAACACAGAGTAATGCAACGCCTGTAATATGCAATAACCAAACCGAACTAGTACAGTACGTAACAAATGCACAGTTGTTCCCTTGCATGTATAGTTCAAAATGCCGACCACCATGATCACGGTATCGTATCGTTGGCTTCCGGCATGTTAAATAACTCCTGCAGGGCAAAATTCCGACATCCCGACGTTTGCCTAGAACTAGCATCTATTACTTTCAGTGCAATACAGGTACAAAGCAAACTGGGCTAACAAACAAAACAATATGCAATTACTCGGTAACGAACCACCGGAGACCATAGGTCCTTTATATCAATATACTCAGAAGGTATCCCTGAACAACCTCCGAAAGTTTGTGGGAAGAGTTCGGTTTCACTCAGTATGTCGTCGCTGCGCCTCGAAATATCGCTATGTCACAATGTTGATAGGAGAAATACTGACCCGCAGCACATGTATCACACAGAATGAAAATTCCTTGAAATAGTTTATGCAATACTGAGCCTAAGATGACAGAACTTTTCTGGTCAGAGTTCGAAGTTGAAATATTGTCATGTAGCGGAATTTCTATGCGCAAAGGCGATATCTAAAGTTGAATACAGAACAAGCGCCTCGTGATTTTATTGAACTGAGCTATTGTACACTATTGGTCAGTATTAGAAATCGGAATATATTTTAAGAGTCCCTCAAAGAGCGAAGGACTTTAGTAGATACTATATTGCACCCGCCTAATAATTTAAGTTAGAATCCTCAGGGTCCCCTCATTTTCGCTTATTTCTCATTTACGGAATGATAAGGATAAGGAGGCGAGATGAGCTCACTGGCTTGGCAGCTGCCTTCCCATCCGGAAGACTGCGGTTCGAATCCCAGTCGATCCTGGGTTGAGATTTTCATCTCAAAACTCACGTGGTGTCAGGAAAGGCATCAGGCCTTTAAATCCCACCCAAAATCATAACGAGCCTGGGTGGCTGAAACGACCACAGAAATGAATGGGATAGGCTGAAACAAGTTTATAAGAAACGATGTATTCTAATAATAATAATAATAATAAAAAAAAGACAAAGTCACCTCCATACAGGCCACGAAAGCCCTTGGAGGAGTGGAAGGTGAAGGCTTCCACCATTGTTAACCGCGGCACGTGATGGCGTAGAGTGGTTAGCTCTACGCCCGGCCGCCTTTGCCCCCAGGAATTAACCTGGCACTCGTTTTTGGTGTAGGCTGAGTGAACCTCACGGCCATATGCACCTCCAGAAGTGGAAGTCTCGTTTCTTAAATTTTACGACTTCCTGACGGGGATTCGAACCCACGTCCTTCCGGGCGAACCGAGCACGCCTTTACCGCCTCGGCCAGGCAGCCCCTAACAATAATAATAATAATAATAATAATAATAATAATAATAATAATAATAATAATAATAATAATAATAATAATATTTGCTTTACGTCCCACTAACTACTTATACGGTTTTCGGAGACGCCGAGGTGCCGGAATTTAGTTCCACAGGAGGTCTTTTACGTGCCAATAAACCTAGCGACACGAGACTGACGTATTTGAGCACCTTCAAGTAAGACCAGACTGAGCCAGGTTCGAACCTGCCAAGTTGAGATCTGAAGACCAGCGCCTCAACCGTCTGAGCCGCTCAACCTGGCATGGTATATTCTTAATAACAATAGCAGTAGTTTAGTTCCTTGGCTGAAGACTTATAGCCTTCGATTCAGAGGACTTATGGTTCGATTGCCGAGCAGGCCGGGGATTTTAGACTCGTCCAGGTGTTTGTGTGAGCGTCCGCAAAGGCATTCATCCGTAAAACTGGGCTTAATCCCCATTAGTTCCGGATCGAAGTAATTAGGAAAAGTCCATAAATAATAATAATAATAATAATAATAATAATAATAATAATAAATTTCAAGAAGACTTCTCAGCGAGCTGTTAACGCACGTGCTCGGGAAACAATATACCTTGAAAGCGACGTACTTAAAATACATTTTCATTTCCTTTGAACGAGGGTTGAGCACTTTTTTGTGAATGAGATATTTCGGTTGGAGTGGGAGGTGGTGCTTCTATTTGTGTTAGCAACCTCGTTCCTCTTCCTGTCGGGTGACGGCCGCTTCACAGAATTACAGACGTCTCTTTCACAGGGGAAGACTGTCAATCTGAGGATACTAACATGTATTTAGTTCGTAGTGAAACTATTAAAGAACTTTGCTCTCAGAATCCTTGGCCTACATGATGTGCTATTGTTGGACTTGGTGAGGGATATTTCAAGGGGAAGGGCACGACGTTTGACAACCACTTAATATATTTTGGAAAGAGCAAAGAAGAATGAAGGTAACGTTTAATGATCAGGGAGAGTAATGAATACGATAAACTGAAAGATTTCGCAGACATCGAAAACCACATAACTAGTCTATTTTAGCATGTGTGGTATGGTCTTCTTTCGTGGGTCCTCACCAGTCTCTCGAGGCCTGGCATAACTGAAGAAAAATTTTGATACGTACGTATTTACAGTACGTACACAGAATCTTAAGGGTTTTTTCTTTTTTTTTTTTTGCTTTACGTCCCATCGACACAGGTAGGTCTTATGGCGACGATGGGACAGTGGGACAGGGAAGGGCTAGGAGTGGGAAGGAAACGGCCGTGACCTTAATTAAGGTACAGCCCCAGCATTTGCCTGGTGTGAAAATGGAAAACCACGGAAAACCATCTTCAGGGCTGCCGACAGTGGGGTTCGAACCTATTATCTCCCGAATACTGGATACTGCCCGCACTTAAGCGACTGCAGCTATCGAGCTCGGTGATCTTGAGCCCAAAGGATGGTTCTGTTTCCCAACAATTAAATCATCAGTTGTCATAGAACTAAGCAGTATCACTGAGGAGGCATTCTAGGCAAAGAGGAGCGATGAAGTTTCCATTGCTTTTCTCACTGAGCCGGAAGGTTCTATTACATCTATTACTCGTGAGTCTTCCGAATCTACTGAAATATATTCACAAACAAACACTGCAAACAATAATTGATAAATACATAAAAAGAAAAAGTGGTAGAGTATATATATTACAGCTATAGATCTGAAAAATGCTTTTGATTCGGTCAGCAGACGGGATGTCACTGCGAGGCTGGCTAGAATAGGCATGTCGAATAAAGTGAGTAAGGCTATAGAAAATAGAAGTGATATGCACAGTTGAAGTAAAAGAAGATCTGGCGATAGGAGAGATACATTCAAGGATTGATCTAAAGCAAGTATGTAAATTATCACCAATATTATTCATACATTATATTAACAATATTTTGGATAATTAAGGGAAGTAAGGATATGACATGCCCATGCCTGAAAAATAGAGAAATTTCTGGCCTAGTTTCCGCAGACAACATCCTCCTACTGTCTTTGATACTGACCGCTATGCAAAATAGTATCAAGAAAGCTGTTGAATATTGCAGGAATTTGAATTTGAAAATCAAGATTTAAAAAATATGGTTTGTAAACAGGGAATCAAATTAAAGAGAAACAAAAGGTGGTAGTTAGAAGGCATAGAGATTGAATTGTTCAAAAAGGTAGAATACTTGGTTATTACAATAACATCAAATATAATATGGAATCAACAAATAAGGCGAACTAAAATGAAAGGGTTGGTCGCTCTATCTAGCGCGGTATGTATGGAAAGAAAGACGTCAAACACCGACTATAAGCTACATAAACATGTTTTAAACACTAGTGTGATGTAAAGAGTATTGTATGGGGCAGAAGTATGGAATATTGAAGCAGATAAAAAAAGATGTTGATGTAATTAGTAATAAATTCTTCAAAATAATAATGGGTTTACCAGAATGTAGCTAACTGAGGAGTCAGAATACTATGTGACGATATAAGCATACAAGCAAATATAGCTGGAAAGGTGATAAAATATTGGCTGAGATTAAGGGGAAACATGGGGGGAGGGGATATTGAATTTCCCACATCAACACCAGACGAAACATTTAACGGATCATTACTGGTTTACGAAAGTTGAAAGCTTGATAGAATAGGAATTGGAGAATACTGGGAGAGAGAGAGATTCAGAACAAAGACAAGAAATGGTGCAAGAAAGTAACGATTAGAGTGCAAGATATTGAGAAGCAAATGATTATGGCAGAATTTAATACTAAAAGGTCGTTATTCGCATTCTGTGAAATTACTCCAAAAATGTCAGTTAAGAAAGAAAGGCTTCCAAACGGAGAAGTACGAGGTACGGCATGGTGGCTAATGGGACTATATATTGAATAAAGAAGGGATTGCACCCGGAGTAACTTGCATTTTTTTATTATTCTAAAATGTATGTGGCAAAAAGAAATAAGAAACAATAAAACGAGCATTAACGAAAATACTTACTCGTAGGTTCAACTATTAAATGTAGCAATAGATAAACGACTATATAGATTACGTAACCCTGTTAAAGTCTACGACAAAATAAATAAATTTTAAAGACAAAAACTACAATTTAGAAACTGGACTGAAATAGTTAATACGCTTAATTGTAATGTTAATTTAGTAATAGGGAAAATAATGCATTTGTCATGATTACAATAAAAGGTTACTCCCTCGCTAGCTGCAGGTGATCCGAAACCGGGGAATGGGAGTAATCTATTCTATTCTAAACGTTACAAACTCCCCTATTCGTTACGGGGCCTTGGATAACGTATAGCATTACGATACTATTAAAGTCAAAGCCAAAGGCTGTTTATTATTGTTATTAGTATTATTATCATTCCTTTCATTATCCTTTCTCTTAATTATTAACTTACATGTGAATTGAATGAGAAAATTCATTCATTCATTTATTCATTCATTCATTCGTTCATTCATGAAACGCTCTCCCAAGTTGGTGGTTATCCGTGACTGGGTGAGAAGAGGTTTTATTCATTCGTTTATACATGAACACGATTCAATCATGGAATCATTCATGCGATTCAATTCATTAATTGAATTAAATTCATCCGTTCGTTCATGTAACTCTCTTCCAAGACGGTGGTTATCCGTGATTGGGAGAGACGATTTTTTATTGTTTTTGTACATTTCATTCATCCATCCACTCAGTCATGAATGCTTTCTCCCCAGTTGGGGTGGCGATCCGTGACTGGATGAGGGAAGGTAAGGGTTAATCTGCCCGAAGGCACGTCCGAACCTCCGCAGAGGAGTTCCTGAGCCGGAATTTACGTGCGGTAGGGTGGCCAGTTCCTTTCCGCTCCTCCATTCCCTTACCCCCCACCAACAACGCGTGGCAACCCATCCAACTCCTGACCACGCCCAATGTTACTTAACTTCTGAGATCTCACGGGATCCGGTGTTTCAACACGGCTACGGCCGTTGGCCATGACTGGGTGAGAAGAGGGTTTATTTATTCAATCATTCATGCACGAGCACAATTCAATCATGAAATGATTCATCCACCAATTCATATAGGCACTTAGTAATTCTTTCAGTCATTCAATACATTCAACATGTATGTTGTAAGTGTAGGATAACTACAGTGTGTAAAGACTTATGCAACTAAAGTAAGCACTAATACAAGTTAGTGATGGTAAGACACATGTTTCCCCCAGACTATATAACCATGTTAGCGTCTACTACAAAACAAATAAACTTTAAAAACAAAAACTACAATTTAGAAACTGGATTAAAAGAGTTATTATGTTTACTTCTTAATGTTTAATATTGTATGTGCATGTATTAAAACACATTTTAGATTACAATTAATGATTACTCCCCAGGTGATCCGGAAGTGGGGGGTGGGGGTATTCTATTATATTCTATTCTAAACCTTACAAACTCTCCTATTCGTTACGGGGCCTTGTATAACGAATGGCATTACTATACTGTCAAAGTCAAAGCCAAAGCCTAGAACAACTTTTTCCTTTCACTGAACTGTCTCCGTCTCTTCCTTGATTTGACAACATGTAACTGAGGTATGAGCGATGCTATAGAAATGTCACTCCTTACACTGACAATCACAGTTATAAGTGGTGTAAGAATGTCATTTAAAGGGTTGCTTGGTGCAAGCATTTCAGTGGGCTCGAGAGACTGATATGTACTAGCAACTACCGGCTCGGAGAGGAAAGAAACGGGAAACAACATCACTGCTCATTTTCCTTGTGAACCTCTTCAGCGACGCCTACACCATCTATGATATTTGATGGCAGAGCTGTTGATGATCCAAACAGTCCTTCTAGTTGAGTACACAGTTTAGATACCATATTTTCTGTTCGAACGGTTTGCAAAAACAATGCTTCTAGCTAGTCATTTACTTTCTGTCGGGCTCTGGGTTCCCAGTTCGATTCCCGGCTGGGTCGTAGATTTTAACCATAAATAGTTAATTACCCTGGCTCGGGGTCTGGCTATTTGTAATGTCCCCTACATCCCTGCAGCTCACACATCACACACAAGACTATCCTCCACTGCAATAACACGCAATTTCCAATACATAGCAGATGCCGCCCACCCTCGTCGGAGTGTCTGCCTTACAAGGGCTGCATCAGGCTGGTAATAGCCACACGAAGTTATTATTATTATTATTATTACTATTATTATTATTATTATTATTATTACGGGGTATTTGTAGATTGCAGAGGTGAAAGAAGGTGCCGAGATGAATGGGTCTAACTAAAATGTTAAAATTAATTAAAACTGAAACTGAAGATTATATTTTCAAAATTCGAAATTTCGCAATTTACAGGTACAAGTAGCCGACATTGAACGACAAAATTGGTGGTGTAAACAGATCGTGGGCTTCAAGCCCTCACTTTGCTCTCCCTGACCTCCTAGCTCAAATTTACAAGAGAGCACAATTTTATAAGGACAGAAATCCCCTAATACATGGAGCACTTGCTCCGTAATTTACAATATCAAGCCTCCCAGAGGAACTTTTACAACACTTAAAAAAGAGCTAATGTGCTCTCAGTTTTCCAAGCATACTCAAGGCAACACAGCATGAAAATCTAATAATCACTGGCCTTACAAGGCACTGTTCACAAATAGAAATCTAATTACACAGAGGTATCTAGTACCCAACCTACAGGGCCTTAGTGAAAAAGAACAGGTTAAATAAACGGCCCGAGTACAATTTGAATGGAGTCGAAGACTGAGCTCCACAAATTTAAAAACCTATAAGGCGCTTGGCCGAAGAAACAGGGGCTATTCCCAAACTACTGAGGTTGCTCGCATGGAAATAACTTTAATACTCTGCAGAAACAAAAGCGTTGCACCTCAAACCAAGATGAAGGGGAGTTCGAGAGGGTACATCACTCTCTATCCCCAATTTACAGTTGAAGATTTAATGAAGTTATTACATTAGCCAGCAGAAAGTTACATTTTTAGAAAAGAAGGTTACATAATTGATGATTCGGACCTTTCCCTCGGGTTAAACTGCGGAGCTAGCAAGAAAGACAGAAATATGTTATATGGTCATTACCTTGTAGAAGTTCTAGCAGCCTCCTGCTTGACACACACACTCAGTGAGATGACGATCAATTGGCCAAGAGACGTGAAAATCCGCAGTATATAAACCCCCGGGGAAAGTTTGAGACCATTCAAGATTAAACTAGCCGCACCCTCTCATGTTTATTGGGTACTTTCAAAGTTACACTCAAAATCTAAGAAGAAGAAGAAGAAGAAGAAGAAGAAGAAGACTGTGATTGATAGAAAATTAATTACAGAAATTAGGGATTGCTTGGATTCAAAATTGGCGGAAGGAAAAGATAAATATTGCCAACCCAAATATAAATGAACATCAATTAGAAAAGAAAAAAAACTTATGAATACCAAACTTCTTTAAAACAAAAGTTCTTTCACTTCGCACCAGGGTGCATGAGCATGGTTTTTAGTTGTGACATCTATGGAAGAATGTCCAAACTTCTTGATGAATGGCAAACAAAACAAGTAGAAATACAGTCAGTTCAGGAAACTTCACAATAACAAAATTACATCATATTTTAGTGGTGACATCTTCTGAGTAAATTTATAAGTTGGCCTAGTTTAAATTTCACTATTTCACCAGTAGAGGAGTTCTTTTAGGCGCTAGATGTAAATGCGCGGCGTTGGGGTGTACCTCCCGGTACAATTGTTATTATTATTATTAGTATTATTATGTACTCTCTACTGAACCGAGCCGCTAAGTTATTGGTTTAGAACGTAATAAAGAGGTACGAACTCAAAGCTTTATGCTTGAAATCAAGTATATAATTTTGTTTGTAACAAATAGTGTTAAATCACCCACATAATACTTCTAAATTGTCTGATTCGTAATTTGTATACCAGGGAATAATAAACTACTCCATTAATTAGGAATTACATCTGCGTCATTAGGTACTTCTGTATTAATTTATTCCAGCTATATGACAGTCCATTCAATTCATTGAAAGTGTTTTTTAAAACCATGTCGCTAGTGTTATCCTTCATTATCTGTACACAAGATTTTTAAACTGAGATGAGATTTCAAACTTGTGGGAACCATTCAACAACTCCTGACGATTAGAAGGTTCCTGACACTTCAAGGTAAAGAGGGTCGTTGGAGGGATGGCCTCTCGCAGGGTAGTATCTTTGCACCAATGCTTGTCAATATATACAACGAATGATCAACCCATGAATGAGGATACAAAGCACTTTCTGTACATTGATAATCTCGACGTTCAGAGTGATTTGATGACATACTGGGTGTCCACAATTAAACTGACGGTGTTCAGCGTGGCACAACACGGCTGTAATGATCGTAGGAGTGTGAAATTTCTTAGATACTAGTGGCCTCTCGCAGCAATAGACTAAAAGTTATACTGATGATAAAGAAAACGTGAGGAAAGTAACGCAAAATATACTGAACACAGCAAGACCATTTTAACAGTCAAAAATGTCCTTAATAAAGTACAGTTCACTGTAAATGATTGCATTTCACCGTCCTATGCGTTGACTGATGTTAGTATTTCATTGTAAACTATGTTTCTTTGTGAAATAACCCTCAGTTTTGGGGAACTGACCCTTATATGATATAGTTTTATATATATTTTGTTGTACTAATTGCTTTACGTCACAACGACACAACAATGGGATAGTGAAGAGCTAGGAGTGGAAAGTAAACATCGCCTTAAGTTAGGTAGCTTACCATCCGGGCGTTTGCCTGGCGAAAAATGGGAAACCGCGGAAAACCACTTCGAGGATGGATGAGATGGGAATCGAAGCCCCCTCGATTCAGTTAACCTCCTGAGGCTGAGTGGATCCCGTCCCAGTCCTCGTACCACTTTTCGAATTTCGTGGCAGAGCGGGGAATCGAATCCGAACCCCCGATGGTGGCAGCTAATCACATTAACCACTAAACCACAGAGGCGGACTGGCGTAACTACATCTCTCGCAGCTTTAACTCCTCCTTTGTCACTGTAGGTCCCTCGAAGAGCTTATTCGGAGACATCATCCAGTCTTTGCAATGACGTCCAGTTCATTGTCTTTTCCTCCTCTTGATCTACTGATCGATCGACACTTGTTGCGGTAAAAGGCACAGACGCAAGATTTGTTCTTGCATCACACCCGTCATAAAATATTGGAGCATAAGTGCACACATTTCTTCTTTGTTGTCTCATTTGACAAGACTCGCAGTAATGGCGTGATTGTTGAGTGAAAACCCTTTTCATCAAGATAGCCGTGGATCGAAACGCAGACAATGCATGTGCGATTTTTAAATAAAAGCTCAAGTTCCTATCGTTCGATTACCGCATAAAACGGTAGGTCTTGTGGTTATGATTCACGTAAAGTTTGATACGGAATGTTCTCTCCTCTGTCTGTCAGAGGAGGTAGCAAGACCGTTGTGCTGTAGTCACTGGCTGCTGAACATGGTGGCCACAGTTCTTATGCCTTCTCTGTTCTTCTCGCAGCCACATTATCTTATAATTATTATCTTAATTAGGTCTTGTCTTATCTTATCTTATCTTATCTTATCTTATCTTATCTTATCTTATCTTATCTTATCTTATCTTACTCTTGTCTTATCTTATCTTTTATTATCCAGTCTATTTGAGCACCGTTTCATACGGTGAAAAAAAATTTCAGACCAAACTTTTTGACAGAGCTTAGAATAGAACCCACGCAACCTGGACGGCAAGTTAGATTACAAAGTACTACACCATGCCAGCAGTTCTAAAGTGTAACGAACAGTCATTAAATTGTGATAAATTCGTATTTTATGTGATTTTCTCCAATGCAGTTCACGCCTTAACCTCCTTCTAGCAATGCATATAATTAAAGGGAAATCTTTCCTACTGCCTTAACTTTCTTCCACACAACGTGCAAGTGTTTTTTATTCAAACGATGATACTAGACAACCCCAGCTTTAAACGAGCATGCGTGGAGATTTCTCTCAACATAATATCAATGATCCAACCACATGAGGAGGTATCACGTACAGAGCAGGGAAAACCAGGAGACTTTTAGATCATCTACCTCCTCCCTTAGCGGTACGCAAACAGCAACTAACGAACTGTGAATATGTGTTCTCTGCCGCTTTGAATTGAGCCCTTGATCCCCTCAAAGCAGATTCCGAGGTATAGTATATGCTTCTCTCGGATTATACATATGTACCGAGAACAAATCAGGTATTCACGTCAGCATTCTAGATTCACAAAATGTTTTTTTTTTAATCAAGAATTCTGCTTACATTAGAATGACTTCTGATTTCAACACTTGGGCTGTGTATTCGTCATTCTAACGAAGCAACTATAGTTAGACGATATCAGAACTAAAATAACTCAGATTTTATGTTACTTTTCTCACAGGTGTACCACGTCATTAAGATTAATCAAGACATAGAACAACCCCTGATGAAAATGAAAACCTACTATCTGTTTTCCAGTCATTGACCGGGTCAGGGATGTAATGAATGAATCAGATACAGGCTATTAATACGATGGGGTCGCCACTCCCAAAGTGATTTATTAATGACTGATAGATGCTATGAAATGAGAATGGAGAGTGTTGCTGGAATGTAAGATGACAGGGAAAACCGGAATACCCGGAGAAAAACCTGTCCCGCCTCCGCTTTGTCCAGCACAAATCTCACATGGAGTGACCGGGATTTGAACCACGGTATCCAGCGGTGAGAGGCCGACGCGCTGCCGTCTGAGCCACGGAGGCTCAAACAACCCCTGATGTAAAACTAAAATATGCATTCAAATGTGGAAATCCTGAAGACAATGACGTAACCGAATGGATAGTTTCGGACGGCAGTGAACGAGATTACACATAGCGATCGTGCACTTGGAAGATATGGACGTAAGCGTTACTGTTTAAGAGGACGACATAGAATCCATCAAACGTATCACAGCGGAGAAGGGATTCAACGTTTTAGAGCTTTCCTATTAACTTATTAGTAACCAACCTCACTTTGCTTCCACTTTGATTCTACAGTAAAACTGGCTTCGATCTGTTGCAGACTGTATTTTTGTGAAACAAAGCGACAAGTTGCCGGGAGCACATGTCCTTACGAACACGATGTGGTATCATTATTACCAAAAAATAGTGATGTAAACTAAACGAAGAAGAAAAAGAAAACTTCGGACTTTTCCACAGATAGTCACAAATTAACATTTAGATTTCGTAATTCTGTACTGTGCGCATTATTTCAATAGATTTTCTGAAATTCACGTAATGATTGTATGTAATTATATGACTCAATTTCTGAAGTTTTTTGAAAATGGTACAGATTACTATCCGAAATGTTGCTTATCTGATTTGGGGCCAGAATGTATACATACATTCCAGTACAGACATACCTGGATATTAACGTAAATATCACATTTTTTGTCAACATACGAATATGCATCTCAGAATACATAATCTGCAAAATTTTGAAAGGTACCTTACACACGCCATGTTTCAACATAGACACCATTACGAAATTTAAAAACAATTCACTGATTATGGGTTCATTGCAACTGCAGTGTTAATACAAGATTAGTTTAAACTGTAAAAACAATCTCTACGAACTGTTAAATTCCGCACGACTTCAAAGCTTTCGAGTACCGAAGAAAGTAGAAGTGAAAATTTCCCTTTATCTGTTATCAAAAATTGAAATGCTCGAAGTTCAAGAACATACCATTATGTTTTATATTAACCGCACCACGACCAGGTTAACTTTCTTATGTTGCCAAGCATTTTGCTGACTTAACTGCTATTAAAATGTTGTCATATTTTGAATCATGTTGTAAACATCCTGACTCAGAAGTCTGGTATAAAGCACCGGTATAATTTCGCAGCGATAGCTTTCAGCATCCCTATGCCCAGGTGACACACGATGGAGTAAATCACTTAAAGTAAGCAGGGACGGGTTGTTCGACACGCTCTGCGGTCTTTCATTCTTGCCACAATCCATTGTGTGGAGCATACCTCAGCTTAAGCATGTCCGCACCTTCAGAGTCTCGGGTGTACGTTAACATTTTAATTTATTTGACAATGCCTTCCGACGAGCGGGAGTGCTCTATTTGTCAAGATAAATCGCCCAACTTAAAGGCATAATAACCAAATGTAAGGAGACCGGTTTTACTTTACTACAGGCAATGGACTGCAGTAGTAGAACAATCCAAAAGAACTACGCTATACATCACGAAGGAATGTGGTAAGTCTTTCTGGTAGGACGTCCTACAGTGTGGTCAATGAGCCACTTTATTGGCGTACTGCATAAAGCAGTTGAGGAAGTGTTCATATTATCAGTACGAGATGTTGATGTGTAAACATAGCCTTACGTACGGCGGGTACATGAAAAGAAAAATTTTAACACGCTGTTGGTGTTTGGGCAGAACGCGTATATAGACGAGAGTATTTAATTTACGATTATGTTTAATGTCTCAATTGACAGTTAATAGAGGAGGGTGCCTGTTGCAAAATAATAATAATAATAATAATAATAATAATAATAATAATAATAATAATTGTACCGCGGGAGGTACACTCCAACGCCGCGCATTTAAATCTTGCGCCTAAAAGAACTCCTCTACTGGAGAAACCGTGAACTTGAAACTAGACCTACTTAAATCTTTACTCACAAGATGTCACCACTAATATCTGATGGAATTTTGTTATTTTGAAATTTCCTGTACTGTTTGAATTTCTACTTGTTTCGTTAACCATTCATCAAGAAGTTTGGACATTCTTCCATAGATGTCACTGCTGAAAAACTATGATCATGCACTCTAGTGAGAAGTGAATGAACTTTTGATTTAAAGAAGTTTTGTATGCATAAGTTTGTTTTTTATTTTATTTTTTTTACTAATTGATGTTCATTTATTTTCGGGTTGGCAATATTTATCTTTTCTTTCCGCCAGTTTTAAATCTAGCCAATCCCAACTTTCTGTAACTAGTTTTCAACCTATTACAGCCTTCTTCTTCTTCTTCTTCTTCTTCTTCGATTTTGAATGTAACCTTTAAATCAACCAATAAATGTGAGAGGGTGTGGCTAGTTTAATCTGGAATGGTCTCGAACTTTCCCCGAGGGTTTATAAACTGCGGATTTTCTCGTCTCTTGACCAATTGATCGTCATCTAACTAAGTGTGTGTGTCAAGCAGGAGGCGGGCGGCGCCTCTTTCATCAGGCAGCAGTACTCCGACAAGGTAATGGCCACATAACATCTTTCTTTCTGTCTTGCTAGCTCCGCAGTTTAACCCGAGGGAAAGGTCCGAATCATCACCTATGTAACCTACATTTCTGAAAATGTAACTTCTGCCGGCTAATGTAAAACTTCATAAAATATTTAACTGTAAATCGGGGATAGAGAGTGATGTAACCTCTCGAGCTGTCCTTCATATTGGTCTGAGGTAACTACGTTTTGTAACTGATTTTCTTCCCTTCCGTATTCTAATTTATTCTTATACGAGTCACCTCCATAGTTTGGGAATAGCCCCTGTTTCGTCGGCCTAGTACCCCTTAGGTTTTAAGTGTTCATATATAGGAGTGCAAGCATTAGCCTTCTTTCATTTGTGTTCGGGCCATTTATTTAACTGTTATTCCTTTTACACGAAGGCCCTATAGGTTGGGTATGAGATACCCCTGTTTCAATTTGTAAGTTGGGTCATGGAAGGCCAAAAGATGTAAGATATTTTTGCTGTTGCCTTGAGTAGGCTTGAGAACTGAAAGCACGTTACTTCTTTTTCAAGTGTATAAAAGTGCCTCTGGGAGGTCTGATATTGTAATTGCTGGAGCAAGTGCTCCATGGATTAGGGGATTTCTGCCCTTTGAACAAATGTGTGCTCGTTTGTAAATTTGAGCTGAGAACTCAATTGTAAAACTAGGGGCTTGAAGCCCAAGAGTGTTAAAGTTCGGAAATCTTGGAATTTTTTCTATTTTGTACCTGAAATGGTGTTATCTCACTAAGTGAAAAGTTGTTAAGTTTGTTGTTTTTAAAAAATATAACCTTCAGTTTAAGTTTTAAATTCTTTTCTTGACATTGTAGCTAGACCCATTCATCCCGGTAACTTCTTTCATCTCTGCTGGTCCACGAATACCCCGGAACAATAATAATAATAATAATAATAATAATAATAATAATAATAAAACAACATTTGAAAATCTGAGACGTAGTTTTCGTGAAATAGCGCTTCAAAGTAAGGCGAAAGTTGTGCTAAATATGTGACGTCACACGCATACTCTGTTCTAAGATGGCGCTGTTTTGACTCGCGTGCTCAGTTGGAAGTCAGCTGTCGTTGTGAATACATCGTGGTCAGTTGCATAGAATAACAAATGTAATCATGGAAAAGAAGTATTTGGCCGCCTCTGTGGTGTAGTGGTTAGTGTGATTAGCTGCCACGGGTTCGATTCCCGGCCCTGCCACGAAATTTGAAAAGTGGTACGAGGGCGGGAATGGGGTCCACTCAGCCTCTGGAGGTCAACTGAGTAGAGGTGGGTTTGATTCCCACCTCAGCCATCCTGAAAGTGGTTTTCAGTGGTTTCCCACTTCTCCTCCAGGCAAATGGCGGGATGGTACCTAACGTAAGGCCACGGCGGCTTCCTTCCCTCTTCCTTGTCTATCCCTTCCAGTCTTCCCATCGCCATAGCAGGTGAGGCCACCTGGGCGAGGTACTGGTCATATTCCCCAGTTGTATCCCCGACCCAATGTCTCACGCCTCAGGCCACTGCCCTTGAGATGGTAGAGGTGGGATCCCTCGTTGAGGGAAAAATCAACCCTGGGGGGGTAAGCAGATTACGAAGCAGAAGAAGTATTTGAATAGTTAAGAGTTGAAACGAGAAAAGTGAATGATGAAGGAATAAAAGAAATGAAACGAAAATAGTGTAATATACGTTGCTATGAGAAATTAAAAAAACAGTGAAAACAATTTACAATAAATAACTACTTTGAGAGCCTCTGTGGCTTAGACGCAGCGCGTCGGCCTCTAACCGCTGGATAGCGCGATTCAAATCCCGGTCACTCCATGTAAGATTTGTGCCGGACAAAGTGGAGGCGGGACAGGTCTCTCTCCGGGTACTCCGGTTTTCCTTGTCATCTTTCATTCCAGCAACACCCTCCATTCACATTTCATAGTATATATCAGTCATTAATAAATCACCTTGGGAGTGGCGACCCCATTGCACTAATAGCCTATATACGGTTCATTCATTACATCCCTGACCCGGGCAAAGACTGGAAAATAGGTTTTAGGTTTTCATTTTCAACTACTTTGTAGTAAATGAAGGTGCATCTACATCATGTACTTTGTTAGAAGACAAGAAAATTTTACTCGTAATATTACTCCTGAACTCTTAAATTATGTCTCCCCACTATCGGCAGCCCTGAAAATGGTTTTCCGTGGTTTCCCATTTTCACACCAGGCAAATGCTGGGGCTGTACCTTAATTAAGGCCACGGCCGCTTCCTTCCAACTCCTAGGCCTTTCCCATCCCATCGTCGCCATAAGACCTATCTGTGTCGGTGCGACGTAAAGCCCCTAGCAAAAAAAAAAATATGTCTCATACTTCTCATGTCACAGACCCATACTATACCATGTTATTACACACATTCGAAGCATACCACGTTCTATTGAAACAGCATGTATTATCCGCATAATATTCTTCTTTTATTTCTAATAAGTAAGTCTACAAAATTCCGACTCATTGGCTGAATGGTCAGCTTTGAGGCCTTCGGTACAGATGGTTCCGTGTTCGATTCCCGACGGGTCGGGTATTTTAATCGTGTTTGATTAATTCTTCTGGCTCGGGGGCTGGGCCTTTGTGTGTGTTCCAAGACTGTCCTCTTCATATTCAGACAACACACAACACTACCAACCACCACAGAAACACGCAATAGTAATTAAATCATTCAATATGAGTTTCGCGTCGGGAAGGGCATCCGGCCGTAAAAGGCCAAATCCTCATGTGCGGCACTGTTCGCACCCACGACCCCACAAGTGTGCGAAAAGCGGTAGGAGAACAAGAGGAAGTCTATGTAACTCTCAAAACACTGCTTCCATTACAATAGTGACAACGTACTACCAATTTTCATGTTTTCCATTTACATCGTAGGGTGCATATACTGTAATTGGTCTGGGTGTTATAGGTGCGTATAAACTGTCTACCAAGTCTTCAACCCTGAGGCTGGTCGGATTATCAAATAGTATTGCAAAAGATTATGCTCTTGTAGGGAAAACGCAAAACTCGATGATGGCGCCATAACGAGGCATACCAGCCATGTTGAGGAATGAGGTACTTTGTTATTTCATCACAGGGGCAGAACGCACTATTGCAGCACGACTGGCTCTATTTTATAACATTCAGGCACACTAGCGACGCTCCAAATGTTATTGCTCAGCACCACCTACTGTACACCTCAGCTGCCTCCATACTGTCAGAGCCATAAATAGACTTCAGTGGAAGCTACATATTAATCTGGCCTGTGCCAAAGGACAGATGGCTGAGTGGCTCAGATGATTGAGGCTCTGGCCTTCTGACCCAGTTTGGTAGGTTCGATCCCGGTTCAGTCTGGGGTGGTATTTACAACTCGACCAAGAGCCTTAGCACTAGGGCAAGCAAGCCCTTTCTATGTTGATCTCAACAGGGCTCCATTTTATACTCATTTTTACTTCATTTTGACGACATATTCATATGGACTTAAATGTTGTAAATAGTTTTAACACTGATGATGGACCTTATAGTCCGAAAACAGGTCACGGAATAAAATAGTGTGCTGATACGACTGTTTGCGATTAATAATAATAATAATAATAATAATAATAATAATAATAATAAAACTGAACGTTTTGCTGGCAAGGAATAGGTTACAAGGTACTGGCTGAATAGAGCCAAGATTATGGACTAGATATCTACTCAGAAATGTGGAATGTTGCTACTATTACGATTAGGAGTTTGCTACAGAAAATTGACATTCCCTGGTTTTCATTCCGTGTTAATAGCAATTGTAACAGTCCTAAAGTGTAGGTGTAGCATGGCTGCCTCTTTTTTTATCAAACATATTTGTTCGTGGCGTCGAAATCTATAGATCTTTTGCCACTACTTTCACCACAAGTGGAATTGCGAAAGTGAAGAATGTAGAAAGGGACATTAAGGACGACACAAACACCCAGTCCCCAGGCCAGCGATATTTATCATTTACAATCAAAAACCACTGATCTGTCCGGGAATCGAACCCGGGGCCGCCGGGTGACAGGCGGACGCGTTGCCCCCTACACCGCGGGGCCGGACAGCCTGCCTCTTGCCAACTTCTTACATGAAATGTTCAAATTGCCCTCTGTTAGCAGTGATACATGCATCATCCCCGTGTCGCATTGAATCCCAGATGCGCAATTGTGGTTTCATGTGTTCTGTGTTCTGTGTTCTGTTGCTGTGTGTTTCCCATGATTAATGCGCCATGTAGAGTTTTAGAAATTGAGTTATAACATGGAAATAAACCGTTTCCGGACCCATTTTTATATGTCATATTTTCTTCTTTTACATGTGAGGTATGTGTCCTGAAAGTGTGAACATACCTTAAAGTTATACCCCGTATGTTACATACTATCCGGACATTCGACAGATAGGAAATCACTTTTCTTCTCAGTTTCCTGGAGGCAGGTGCGTCCAGTTTCATAACCTCAACAAAATTTCACTACACAATAAATACACATATCTATCTATCTATATACAGGGTAATTCACCTAACATGTTACACAGAAATAACTTCTAAACCATTAAAGATATCGGCATTCTGTTTTCATATTCGCAAATGGTACCCAGAGCCTTGTAAAATAACGTGCTACTTAATCTCATGGGATAATTAATAACGGAGATATTGATACTAACTCCATATTTTTAAATGGAACGTCACAAATCCATACATCTGGCCTAAAAGATCAACTGCGTACAAGTTCAAATATGTAAGTATTTTCAAAATCGGACAATTAGTTTTTGAGATATAAATAAGAACAGCATGCGCGGTTTTGCTGCCGCATCAGACGGCGTGAAGTCGGGCAAGGACATACTGAGGCACAAGCTGCTTCCTGGCCTTGATTCCAGGCACAGAACGGATGCCAGGCATGTACTGTAAACATAATATGATGTACCGTAACATACCCTGGGTGTGCAACGTTGTTGTATGACTGGCGAACACACAACGGGGAACGGAGATTAAAGTTGTAATTTTTTGTTTTGGCATGTAATAGGTTGCGCTCAGTTTAGCGTTTTTTCTCACGGATGGGAATGGGAAGGATTTCGAAAGAAAGTCGGCCGTGACCTATCACAAAGGTACCTATCCGGTATTTGCCTGGTGTTGAACATGGGACACCATGAAAATCACTTTCAGGTTGGGCGAGGCAGGACTCGAACCTACGCTCTCCCGAATGCACTAAAGTCGTGCTGGAGCTCTGCGGAGATTAATGCGTGTAAAATAAAATATAAATAATAGTGTTGCTGCCATCTCACCACGATCAGCTCTGACCATTTGCTTTTCTAGAAGTTGGTCTTCCGGTGTTTTGTGTTATGTTTATTTCTCAACTCGTAGAGTAGTATGAACTGTACACTAAAACCAGTGACAATTATAGCTTTCGTTATGTTCCTTTCAAGGCAAAGTACTTATTTTATTCCTTTTAAACACATCAACCTTTTCTGTCCTGTCATGTGTTCGTCTGTCATTCACACTTTGCACACCCATCACATGTGTACGAGGTGCTTACATGCCTTGTATCCATTCTGTGGCTAAACTCACTCCCAGGAAACTGCTTGCTCCTCAATATGTCCTTGCCCGACTTCACGCCGTCTAATGCGGCATGCAAAACAACACATGCTGTTCTTACTTATATCTCAAAAATTAATGTCCGATTCTGAAAATACTTACATATTTGAACTTGTACGCAGATGAACTTTTAAATCAGCTGTATGAATTTGTGCCGTTCCATTTAAAAATATGGTGTTAGTATCAATATCTCGGTTGTTAATCACCCCATGAGATTAAGTATCACGTTATTTTACAAGGCCCTGGGTATCATTTACGAATATGAAAACAGAATGCCGATATCTTTAATGGTTTAGAAGTTATTTCCGTGCAACATGTTAGGTGAATTACCCTGTATATTTATATATCAGTTGAATAATGAATTTTCACGACCGCAATGCACTCAAAATAAACTTTCAACATAGGAAGCTAGGTCGTGTTCCGTACATATAGTACATATCGAAGAGATGTTCAGTACAGATCCTTTCCAACAGAATAAATATGTCCTAGGCCACCATAGCTCAGTTGGAAAGGGCATCCGACGCGAAATCAGAAGGTTGTGCGTTCGGATCTCACAAGTGTCCGGTAGGTAATTTTTGTTCTGTACTCAACATCGCTATCATACGTAGGCTACTATATGTACTGAACATGACCTTTAGTCTTTCTTTCTTAAATCGTTTACCCCCGCTCCCAAGGATTGGTTTCTCCCTCGGATTCAGCGACGGACCCCACCGGTACCGCCTCAAGTGCAGGGAGAGTTTTAGTTGTGGGGGAGATAAAACTGGGAAGGAGAACCAGAACCTCGCCCAGGCGGCCTCACCAGCTATGCTGAATCCGGTCCTTATGGGAGTATGGGAAGTTTGGAAGGGACAGACAAGGAATAGGGAAGGAAGTGGCCGTGGCCTTAAGTTAGGTACCAATCCGGAATTTGCTTTTAGGAGGAGTGGGGAACCACGGAAAACCACTTCGAAGACAGATTATGTGGGAACTGAATCACCCTCTACTCCGTTCGCCTCCCGAGACTAAGTAGACCCCGTTCCAGACCTCGTACCACTTCAAATTTCGTGGCAGAGCCAGGAATCGAACACGGGCCTCCGGGGATGGCAGCTAATCGCACCAACCACTATATCACAGGCGCGGACCTATACACGACCAAATAAGTTAAAATTTTATTTCAAGTAAAAATTCGTGACAGAACTGGAAATCGAATACACGCCAACTCAGCGTGAGTTATCATACTATACTTCAGGCTGATTAAGATATTCTGGGAAATAAAATAAATAACATCATAATGTGCAGTTTCCCGAACAGGTCTATGGCCACTCGGACATAATATCGTACTGCATCTCCCTTCTACTATAGAATTTCTTGCCTGATTTTGGTTTAAAATATGTAAATATCTTATCCTAAAATAGTCCGTTATCGCAAAACCTTTCCGAAGGTAAAAGCACTTTCCTTCTGAACCCATGCTGGGGGTTCGATCGCGGCTCAGTCCAGTGGTATTTGGCGATGCTCAAATACGCCAGCTTCGCGTCAGTAGATTTACCGGCTTCTAAAGAACTCCTGCGAGACAAAAATCGGTCACTTCGGCATCTGCGGAAATCGTAAAAGTATAAGTGGAACCTAAAACAAGTAACATAAATATGCAGTCCGGTAATGTGATGTCCTGTCAGTTAAAGTCAGAAATATGGCTAATATCACAATCAATTAAGATCGGTAAAGCTTCCTAAAACATTGGTCCGAAGACGAGAACGCTGACCATTTATCCAGTGATCCAAACATTAAAAGATGTATAACCGCAATAATTATTAATTAATAATTTCAGAAAAGTCGAAATTTTGTCCCGCAGAATTTATTGTACTTGTCGACACGTGGCTGGCGTATTTTAGGACCTTTAATTACCACTGGAATGAGCTGGGTTCGAACCCGCCAACTTACGCTCAGAAGGCCAGAGCATTGCCGTCTGAGTCACTCAGCCCGGCATTTTGACTTTAATTAGGAAGTCATTTACGTAGAAAGTTAAAAATATGCATGAGCGACGAAATCTATTTATCCAGGCACCACTGTAATCCTTGATTATCACAACCTCATCAAATCTGATTTAAGCTGACTTGAATGGACACACTCAGGTAGCTACTGTGTGTACTATGTATACCGAGTTTACGTGCGACTCTTTGCCTAAATGGTTAGCGCACTGGCCTTTGGTTCAGAAGGTCCCGGTTCGATTCCCGGCTGGGTCGGGGATTTTAAACTTCATTGATTAATTCCAGTGGCTCGGGGGCTGGGTGTTTGTGCCACCCCAACATTCCTGCAACTCACACACCACACATAACACTATACTCCACTACAATAACACGCAGTTACCTACACATGGCAGATGCTGACCACCCTCATCGGAGGGTCTGCCTTTCAAGGGCTGCACCCGAGTAGAAATAGCCACACGATATTATTATTATTACCGAGTTTACGAACGTAGCCTGCATTCACCAAATCTTAATTTAAGTACTACACTAGCATTTAGAAATAGAAAAGGAAAATTCGCTGCAACGATTGTAATGCGATCTTTAATGTATTTGTCGTGGAATGCTCAGTCGGCTTCTCGTGGTGGCAGAAGAAGAAAGAACGGAGGAAGGAGGGAAACAGCACTTGAAGGCTCGACTGTCAAGAGTTAACTAATGACGATCAAAAAGAGAAAAAAGTTTTCTTAGTTCAGATCGCATTTCATAACATTACACTCATCTTTGCGTCCCTTGGGCGTTTAAATAGCTCGTCGTCCACAAATCATCGCCAACTATTTATATCTGCACTAGGGTGGATTATTATTGGAAACATGTCCAGACATATACGGACAGAATAATAATATGCTGCTCTACGCCCATTCGACGAATAGTCACGTTTGAGAACGTGCCTCAGTGCAATTTCTGGTGCATTTATAAGTCGTAAATTATTTACGTAATAGTTAATGTGATACCATAGGCTACCAAGCAAAACTTATTCCTTAGAATAATAATCAAGGTTCACAAATTGGTAGGTGGATAGTCAACATTGATGATCGACTGTCAAGGAAACACTTTTCATTAAATTTCAGGTTCGTCAAATTTAACCATAAATAGACGGGGTACGAAACAGAGGTCACTAAGTCAAAATAATAGTCCTATGATGGAAGTTCACAGAATATGACATAAATAAATAAATAAATAAATAAATTAAATAAAATAAATGAAGAAATAGATAAATAGATAAATATATTTTTACAAGTTGCTTTACGTCGCAGCGACACAGGTCTTATGGCGACGACGGGAGAGGAAATGGCTAGGTGTGGGAAGGAAGCGGCTGTGGTCTTAATTAAGGTACAGCCCCAGCATTTGCCTGGAGGGAAATGGGGAACAACAGAATTCCATCTTCATTGATGCCGATAGTGGGTTCGAACACACTATCTCCCGAATACTGGACACTGTCTGCACTTAAGCAACTGCAGCAATCAAGCTCGGTAAATACATAAATATATATAATCGCAGATATAATATTAGATCGGATCTCAAAAATGAAGAATGCATGAATTATTTTTCGTTTCCGTTTGGTGAAAAAAAATTTAAGCTCTTATTTTTTAATTCTTTTTTTTGCTAGTTGCTTTACGTCGCACCGACACAGATAGGTCTTATGGCGACGATGGGAGAGGGAAGGGCTGGAAGTGGGAAGGAAGCGGGTGTGGCCTTAATTATGGTACAGCCCCAGCATTTGCCTGGTGTGAAAGTGGGAAACCACAGAAAACCATTTTCAGGGCTGCTTGACAGTGGGGTTCGAACCTACTATCTCCCGAATACTGGATACTGGCCGCACTTAAGCGACTGCAGCTATCGAGCTCTAAAGTTCAACTTACGTTCAGTGTTTTAGATATACCAACAATTCTTAACTGCAGCTAATACCTTAACACTCGAATGCCTATCAGAACCCATGAAGACGACGAGGGTGGAATTCTAGGAAGTTTGTACAGAATGAACGCAAATAGAATTACTGAGCAGATATTTGATTACTTCTGGAAAACGAAGATTACTACAGCATGGATTGAGGAAATGCGGAAAGATATGGAAAGGTTAAATTTCTTGGAGTTCCAAATATTTTTTCTTTGCTATTTGTTTACGTCGCGCCGACCCAGATAGGTCTTATGGCGACGATGGGACAGGAAAGACCTAGGAATGAGAAGAAAGTGGCCGTGCCCTTAATTAAGGTACAGCCCCAGCATTTGCCTAGTGTGAAAATAGGAAACCACGGAAAACCATCTTCAGGGCTGCCGACAGTGGGGTTCGAACACACTATCCCCCGGATGCGAGTTCACAGCTGCGCGCCCCTAACCGCACGGCCAACTCGCCCGGTGGTCCAAATATTAAAGTGGTGGTGATAATGATTAGTGTTTGAAGGTGAAGTACAATTGGCCAACCATCCTTTATTAACATTTAACGGAGGGAAGAAATGGAAGCGGTACAACACTTCGAAAAATGAAGGTATAGGTCAAAGAAGACAAGGATCACGAAGGGCGAGAAAATAAAAGACTCCCTAGACAACGAATGCTGTGATACGATCGGGATCGGAAAAGAACAAGAGTTGACCAAGGGAGGTCGTATAGGGTAGACGAAAGTGAGGAGCCTGACACAAGTAAGTGGAAGCAATGCCAGGACTCAGCAAAGGTCCCCTGGTCGCCATTCCATTAAAGAAAATACACCAAAGTGGCGTCCCTCAGCATTCACACACGTTTGGAACCTCCGTAATAGGCTTTTAGACACTCAGTGACAGTCGATATAACTTGCCGGATTTATCCTGTAGTTCTTCTCTTGTATGAGGGTTGTAATCGTAGGTTAGTAGTTTCAATGTCCCTCACACCACAGGTAATACTCACAGGGAATTACATAGATGAATCCTCTAGCCAATTAACCACTTGAATCTCAAATCCGTCTCTTGAACCGATTATTGGCACTATGTGCCGTTGGATTATCTTGAATGAAATAACTATTATGTCTGTCTTCATATGCCATTTATTCAAATAATACTCTCAGAATAAGGTCTACTTTATGTATCGTTCAGCATTTAATGTTTCACTAAAATAATAATAGCCGGCCCCGTGGTGTAGGGGTAGCGTGCCTGCCTCTCACCCGGAGGCCCCGGGTTCGATTCCCGGCCAGGTCAGGGATTTTTACCTGGACCTGAGGGCTGGTTCGAGGTCCACTCAGCCTACGTGATTAGAATTGAGGAGCTATCTGACGGTGAGATAGCGGCCCCGGTCTAGAAAGCCAAGAATAACGACCGAGAGGATTCGTCGTGCTGACCACACGACACCTCGTAATCTGCAGGCCCCCGGGCTGAGCAGCGGTCGCTTGGTAGGCCAAGGCCCTTCAAGGGCTGTAGTGCCATGGGGTTTGGTTTTTTTAAAAATAATAATAATTATAATAATAATAGTAATAATAATAATGTTAGAAGTAACAGACATGAAAGTAGCAAGAATGATTGCTGGTACAAACAGGTGGGAACAATGGCAGGATGGTACTCGGAATGAGGAGATAAAGGCTCATTTAGGAATGAACTCGATGGATGAAACTGTACGCATAAACCGGCTTCGGTGGTGGGGTCATGTGAGGCGAATGGAGGAGGATAGGTTACCTAGGAGAATAATGGACTCTGCTATGGAGGGTAAGAGAAGTAGAGGTAGACCAAGACGACGATGGTTAGACTCGGTTTCTAACGATTTAAAGATACTGTAAGAGGTATAGAACTAAATGACGCGTGGCGACGTTTAGTAAATTCACTGAGGCTTGCAGACTGAACGCTGAAAGGCATAACAGTCTATAATGATAATGTATGTATGTATGTATGTATGTATGTATGTATAATAATAATAATAATAATAATAATAATAATAATAATAATAATAATAATAATAATAACCACTTTTACTGCACCAAAAGACCAAAAGAGCCTGGTTCACAGGGGCGGAAAAAGACTTAGAAGTAGGAATCATTATCAAACGTGATCCTCCTCATAAATATGTGAATATCCTCACATTTTATGAATGTGTGATTAAATGGAGAGTAAACCTGGAACTTTTGCCTGACATTTCATGTCTAGAATTATGTAAATTAATTAAATTGTTTTTTGCATCATATAGAGTGAACAGGAACTGCAGTAACGTATTGAAACAGTGGTTATACATGCCCACAACATAGCTCCTGCGTGTCATATAGAGTGCTTTTTGCTAATGTCAAATCACAATTTGTGGAGCTTAATCATGGCTTTTAATTACATCTATAACAAAGTGGTGTGTTAATAGAGAGAAATATGTCATCATATGAAAGTACATTGTCCCAACATAAATTTCAACATTGAAATATTATACATATACATTTCACTGTTCACACCCACTTTACTGAGGCATGACAGGTTACACAGAATATAAAATAAGGTTCAAAATATTGCTATTTTTACTCTAATTGAAATTTTAAAATTAATTTTGAAGATGACGTCCACATTTAAGAGTGCGTCTACGTATTTAGTGAGTTCAGAAATTATTGATATACCCTCAGCAGCTTGAAATATATGCCGGAAGACATACTATAATGCTGACTATGGCCACCAGATGACGTTGCTGCTGTGAACAGTTAGAATAGTGCGGGTGCATTCACGCTCAGAGTCTTTGTTAGTGGGTGACTGTGTGGTTTCTCTGGAAGGAAGGAGTGGCTGCTTCACACGTTCACACGAGGGGAGCAGCCGTATGTGGGGGAGTAGGAAAAAGTCGCAGAACCGTGTCACTGGATAACAGAATTCTTCGAAGAGGGCAAGGACTATGCTGAAAAATGCAAAAGGCAAAAGTAGTGGGCATCCAGCATCTGCACACAAACCGGACAATACCCAGCGCGTGTCTGACTTGATACTGGAGAACAAGCGGATCACTTTCGATGAACTAGACAACGTGATAATTTTCTTACGCGGAACACAAGACAGTATCATCCGTCAGTACTTGAAGATGAGAAAAGGTCTGTATTCAGTGAGTCACCATTCACTCACCATTGTGCAGAAGCGTATGGAGACATGCCAGCAGTTGCTGCGGTTGTAGAGCACGGACCCGGCGGAGTTCCTTGATCGTCTCGTCTGGCACGAGACTCCAGGAAAATGACGCCAGTCCATGAGGTGGAAGCACACTGAGTGCCCTCTGCCCAAGAAGTCACGGGCGGGGCTACTCGGGTGAAGTTCACCTCGAACGACGAACTTCGGGCAGTTGTCGATTAGCGACGCCGGGGTACTCCTAAAGCTCCTGCGTGTCATATAGATTGCTATTTGCTAATGTCAAATCACAATTTGTGAAGCTTAATCATGGCTTTTAATTACATCTGTAACAATGTGGAATGTTAATAGAGAGAAATATGTCATGAAATGAAAGTATATATGGGCACATATGGAAACTGCTGGACCAATGGCAAAGATGCACAGACATTAGCCAACAATTTACCTCCAATAAGTAAACCCGTGTTCTTGTCCGGAGATGGTGCATCTTTTTGCGGGCACATCCCCAGTGGAGGTGAGTTACATAAGTCATACCATTTTTAAGGCATACCAGCCTCTCTGCCATTATCTGACAGTATCGGCAATGGAACCCGGGCCGCCGAGCACGGCAGCTGTTAATCTATTAATTACATTGCTCTTTAGATGCTATTTCTTTCGCAACACCTTGTATTTACCTGTACCTTTCCTTGGTAGGAGTCTTTTACGTACATTCGAAAATAGTTTTCTTGCAGATTACTCCAAGTTTTTTTCCATAGTACTTCAAAATTTTCGATCTGGATTCCACAATTGCAATTTTCTGTTTGCTCCTGCCAATGTTAATAATAAAAATAATCCATATAAATAAAATCGTAACGACCGTGTGTATGTACATTGACTATTTTGGCAAAGTTTTCATTCAGTTATCCGTTTCAGGTGTAGTAATGACCATCTGCATATTTGTAAAGCTCTTATGGCCTCTCTGTTTGTCTGTTTGTTTGTCTGAGTTCTTATAACTTGAAAACTACTGGATATATCGCTACCAAAAATCATATTTAGAATCCACCTGTCCTTGGGTAGGTTTTAAGGCCAATATTGCTTCTAAATCCCTGAAGTGACTGAAGGTTTATACGAAACCGGAACAGTCATTTTGCACTCCCACAAAGTAGACGCAACCACATTTAATGGAAATGCACCTTCCTTAATGGAAATCAATTTCAAAAACTTTTTTCTCATGTGCCCATTTCGATACGAGGATTAATAAGGGAGATATATCATTAACGGACCGTTTTTCAGTCTAAGTTCTAGCGGACTTTTTTATCGATTTATTTGTTCGTCCGTTTGTTGAGTTCTTATAACTGAAAGTAGTCTATATATTTCTATCAATTTTTATATGTGTCCTTGGGTAGGTATTTGGGTCTATATTATTTCTAAATCCTGGGTTGGTTTGGTGGTTGATAGAAAGTCGAAACAGTGATTTTGCCCTCCCACAAAATGTACATGATCAACCTTAATGGAAAACTACCAGCCTGAAACTGTTTTTCTCCTGTGCAACTTTTCGATAGGAGGGTACGAAGGGAGTTATCATTAATGGACTGTTTTGCAGGCCGTCATGTGATTTCATGTTGGGTTAAAGGGTTTAACTAAAGATCCACTTTACTCTTTTCGATAGAACAGATAATAAGAGAGGTTATCGTCAACGATTGGTTTCATGAGTCTCCACCCACAGCGCCACTCGCGGTTTCAAATGAACAACAGTATGTAACCGAGAAATAGAGAGAATTACGCTCAACTTCGTACCAGGAATTGCATCGTTCGATAAACTCTGTGATCTACCCCATTCTGTCTCCAATTCGTTCAGCTTTGTCGAACTTCACGTTGCCATATGCTTACGTAGAGGAATATCAGTTTAACATGCCGTATTAAACATTTGAATAAAGGCATGTAACTTCGCATAAATTCATGAAAGAATTCTGAAATCGATTATCATTTCCCGTGCGAAGAACGGGTACGTATGCTAGTAATAATAATAATAATATAATTTGTTTTATGGTTTTCGGAGACCCCGAGGTGTCAGAATTGTAACCCTCAGTTCTTCCACGGTACATCTTCCGACACGAGGCTGTCGTATTTGAGCACCTTCAAAGAACACCGAACTGAGCGGGGATCGAACCCGCCAATTTGAGCTGTGTCGTACATGTGGCCTTGGCCCTGCTTTACGACCGGATGCCCTTCCTGAAACTATGTCTTCACTAATGCGTGTTTCTTTGTTTTTACAATTTACTTTATAAGGAAACGACGCAGATAGGTTTTATGGTGATGATGAGATAAGCTAGAAGTGGGAACGAAACCCCAGCATTTGCCTAGTGTGAAAACTGGACACCATGGAAAACCATCTTCAGGGCTGCCAACAGCGGGGTTCTAACCCACTATCTTACGAATGCAAGCTCATAGCTGCATGACTCTAATCGCACGGCCAACTCGCTCGGTTTGCGTATTTCTGTGGTGGTTGATAGTGTGGTGTGTTGTCTGAATATGAAGAGGAGAGTGTTTGGAAAAACACAAACATCCAGTCCCCGGGTCAGAAGAATTAATCAGACGCGATTACAATCCCCGATCTGGCCGAGAATCGAATCCGAGACCCACTGAATCGAAGGCCACAATGTTGACCATTCCGCCAAGGAGTTGGACAATCCCAGCCTATAAGTTAGTCTTTGCCTTTGCTGGCGTGACCTAGTGTTTACAGTGCACTGTGTCTGGTATGGGCTAGAGCAATTTTGTTACTTTCATTGATTTGTCTCATTCTTATCCTTGGGTTTGACAATATGAAAGTGAGTGAGCTATGAGCGATGCTAGTAATGCCATTCCTTACGCAGCCAGTCGCTGCTATGAATGGTGTGAAAATGTTGCTCATTGGGTCGGTTGATGCATGTATTTCAGTGTGCTTGGCAGACTGATATGTAATAGCAACTGCTGACTCGGTGATGAAAGCAACAGGAAACTACCTCACTCCTCATTCCCTAGCACGTCTCTTCAGTGATACCTAGGCCATCTATGACACCTAATAGTGGAGCTGATGAGGATCCAACCAGCCTTCGTGCTGAGGTCTCAACATACATACATACATACATACATACATACATACATACATACATATACAGTACATACTCTATACCAAAGCTCCTCTTGAGCCTCCCTCACTCACTCGCCTGCTTACTCATTCCTTCGAAGGGGATGGCAGACGGAAATGTTTAACAGACCTTATCCTTCGATTCGTATTCGCCCAGTTCTACGTATAAATATGGCCTTGCCTTTAAATGCTATAATGATAATTGAATGGAATAACTGCAGGCCAATAAGCATTTAAAATACCTACGTAACCAAATAAAAACAATTTGACTGATGAGGAAGTTAGAGGGAGCCACGTGCCGACCCTTCTCCGCTTCCATTTACCCCATCTGTGGCGTGGCACTCATACGTCTTATCAAGTGTCCCTATCCCAGGGATCCCTTTCTGCCAATCGAGCAAGACCACACAGCAACAGATCGTTCTTTCATCTATCGTCGGTTCATTAAGTGGAGCTGTCGTACACTAACTTGAGTATTTATCGACGGCTTCTCCTTCTTCTCTTCATCAATGAAATGTTGTCCGACGTAGGTGGCGAAACAGTAGTGAAGATGGAAGACATTCTTTGGCACAGAGCTACCGCTTCTTATTGCCGGAATTCTCAGCCCGTCAGAAACATCCTGTCTCTTTTAAAGTAGATCGGGGTTTCATGAACTCTGACATTATTGTATTTATTGATATTAATCTGATATAATAATATACCATTTTAATGCGGGACGATATAATTTTATTACAAGGAAGTCGCCAAATATGGAATACCGTTTCTATTTTTGGTGATTAATAATTTATTAAAGTAAAATTATTTCGGAAAGCGTATCACTTCTAGTAATTATTTCTCCTACAAATACTATATACGAATAAGCTGATTATATTAACTGAAAGTAATATTAAAGAAGGTTTTTGTAACAAAGCTACATTTTACATATAAAGGAAAATGGCTCGAAATGTGGACTACTTGATGAAGCCATGTTGGACATCAAGGTCGGATAGCAGGAAATAATATAAATGTAAGGCTTAATAACTACATTTAGCTAATAGCGTATCACATACACTATCATCTACCTCCTAGAATAATAATAATAATATCTGATAATAAGGGCGTACAATAGCTTCTAGCAACCATCAAGGAACGAAAGTTCAGGTACATTGGATACGTTATGAAAGGCGAACGAAATGAATTTCACCAACTCATAATTGAGGGGAAAATTAAAGGAAAACGATCTGTGAGGATACGGAGAAATTCGTAGCTTAAAGTCCACTGATATGGACGAACTTTGATTGAAATCTTTCGAGCCTCTGTTTCATGAGTTATCATAAACAATTGGATCGCCAACCTTCGTAGGGAGACGGCATCGTAAGAAGAAGAAGAAGATATTTTCGTACTGTTACGGCTAAAACTATACGTCAGGCAAGCAAATAAGGAAGAGGTGCCCGGGTCGGGGTAGTAAAATAGTAGAATTTAATATTTAAACGGTAGTTTTCAACAATGTACACAGTGCCACCTTAAAGAACAATGCGATCAAGCTATATTTCAACTGATAAACTAAGAGAATGAAAACATAATTCATGAAAAACATGATGATATAATATGTGTTTGCCGTACCACAAATTTGAAATGCGGTAAGAGTTTGATAACATCTTGATTTGAATTTACTAATGATCCAAAGTGACTGCACCTCTCCATTAAACAAAAATGTTCACAATTTCGGGTGTCTTGATGCAACAAGTAATGAAGTAGTGGAACAAATGTTTCCTAATTTGTCTCGAAATAGAGACGCTGATTGCTCTGCAGGGGCTCACTAGTCGAGAGAGTTCACCCGGAAGTGCGGAAAGTTGAAAAATTTAGAAACGACTGCCGGAGAGGCATATGGCCCTGAGGTTTATTCAGCCTACACCAAAAAGGAGTACCGTACCAGATTAATATTTGGGGTAACGGTGGCCGGGCATAGAGCTAATCACTATCATCCAGCTAGGCATAGGTTAAGGATATTTGAAACCTTTACCTTCCACTTCTCCAAGGGCCTTCATAGCCTCAACGGAAATGGCTTTGCCTTTTTGGATTGTCATGCAATTAATTCACTCACGTTACCTATAACTAGAAGTGGTATGGCATACCACGCACCCTAAGCACTGTGTCTTGGTCTTTGTTTCTCGATGTCCTGATTTCGAATTTCGGCCAGGTCGTGGAATTTCAATAATGAAATGAAAATCCACAGCCTGCTTCCAGTCATTCGACCGGATCAGGGATGGATTGAATGAAGCCCCCATCTAGCGGCGAGGATAGGATTATGCCAGCTGCCGAAGCCTGTCGCACTCCTCTGGGACAATGATTAATGACTGACAGATGAAATGAAATGAAATGATATTGGAGTGTGTTACTGGAGTGAACGATGACAGGGAAACCCGGAGTACCCGGAGAAAAACCTGCACTGCCTCTGCTTTGTCCAGTACAATTCTTACATGGAGTGACCGGGATCTGAACCACGGAACCCAGCGGTGAGAAGCCGGCGCGCTGCCACCTGAGCCACGGAGGATCTCGATTCCAATAATGAGCGGTTGTAATTCCTACCATGGTTCAGATACTGGGTATTTCTTCTGCAGTTTAGGTTACTCTTCACTACAGACACCGCCTGCACTTACCAGGGGGTCTTGCCTTAAAAGGCCTGCACCAGGATAATAGCCGCAAGAAATTATTCTACTGCCGTTATGGCGCGTTCAGTTAGATCTGTACACATTCGCATTGGTTATTTTTCGTGTTCATTAGAGTTTTACTGGATGAATCTAAAAATTCTTCTAACAGAAGTTCAAAGATAGCGTGATTTTCAACGGGAGACCAACAAATTAGGGGCCCTGGTTTTAGCAGCATACCTGCCTGCTAACGGACAGTAGGCTATAGCTTAAAAACACAGATTCATTGAAATCTATCTACATTATTTCTTCATTTAATGTCCCTTTGTCCTGTGATCTTAATTATCTCGGTTAATATATTACTATCAGGTACAAACTCGCATTTTATGTATGCACGTCCGTTGCATACAGTTCCCTAATTATGCTTTAAAATGCCTTCCTACTGTTCCAGGTACACCTGTTTAAAATTCATTGACGTATCGGTTCTCTTATCTCGTGTCAAGGAGGATGACAGTGTAGGGATAATGATAGGACGTGTGAAAGGACCATGCAGGTCCTCTGATTGGCTCTCTGTATACTAGATAAATGGACCAATATTAAAGGGTGCGGTGTGGTAAGATGCCCGAAGACCACTTAAAGAAAACTAAGAAGCATTTCAAAAATCTTGAGTATCTCTTCATTATATGAACGAAGTTGGTACCGACCTTCACAGCCGCGTTTTCAAAGCGGTTGTAATCTCCTCACTCAAATTGTTATTGCCAAGGAACTGTGTAGTATACTCACTTTCTAATTTGGATCATCATCATCATCATCATCATCCCTATCATAATCATAGGTAGTGTTAGGAATGGTCAGTTGCCACTGAAGTTCTTCTACGTTCGGAAGTCTTTCGCAGTCGTCTTCATAGGCCTCTGCTTCTATGTCATTCACCATTTGTTTGACAAAGATGTATCTCGGTCAAAAAATGGTTTCTTCAATGAAATATCCTGCTACTATATCTGTTTGAAGAAAGGTCTTTAATTTTTCCTATATTCTCTCCGTGTTCCGTTCGTCAGGATTTGTTATCGGCGTGTAGATCTTTGCAATGATAGTGTCTACTGGTGGCCCACTGAGCCTTACCGACATCACTCTCTCAATATTACAACGTATTTTAATGTTGTATTTCTATTTAACAGCATTTCCACCTATCCTTGGTCCAGAATGCACTACGGTATATTTATCGCTTTGAAATTCACCATTATGAGACCCATACTGTCTCATATGCACCGTGTGTATTAAGCTGATATCTTCTTACACTTCCAATCTTTATGTTCCCTAGTTTTCTAAGTCCCATCAATGTGTATACATTATATGTTGCAATGTTTATAGAAGGTACTTGCTTGATCACGACCTGACAAGCCCTTGTTCCTTCCTCTGCTGGACCCGACTATCGGTTTTGTCTGATCTCCGGTGTTGCCAGCCAACACGTTATCATTAAAATTCATTTCATTATATTATTTTTGAGAAGACAGTGAGGTGGCCTTCAGTCCCAGTGTTACGCATGAATCTTCAGCTCCAGCGTATTTTGACCTTTACTGAATCATGGGAAGAAATCGATGACTGGAAGGTGCACTTGCGCGAATCACCGAGAAATAATATTCGTAACCATATATTTTTTGAAGTCATATATAGTCCTATTGGTCCTTCACATTTCCTTTTCTTCCCCCTCCTGTCTCAAACGCAGATTCACGGCAGGCTCCGTCGAACTTATCATTCTCATTCTTATTTTGACTAGGTTGATGATTTGCTTGTCAGCTCTCTTGAGGTTCCTTTAGAACCTCCGGCTGCTGGGCTGCAAGTATTGGCGTCTAAGTTTCTTCCCTGAGTGTCTGTCGTGTGAAAGCTTGGTAACTGTGGCAGCGATTGGGAGTATTAATGTGGCAGTGGCGGCTCGTGCTCAATAATGTTGGTGGTTCTGCTCTGTGATGCCCAGTCCATTGCAGTAAGTGTAATAGACAAATCTAAATTCGTATTGCATACGGAAAGTGTCAGCTGAGCTCGTGTGAATCCGTCCTTCAACCCCGCGGAAATGCTTTACTCCATGTCCTATCAGTGTGAAGTTCTCGAAAATGTACCGAAATAATACAGGTAGACGTTCATCTCAATTCGTAAGACCCCGATTTCGAGGGACGTCGACAATATAAATAACTGACTTGTACAAAAAACAACAATTAAAAAGTTACAAAAATAAAGCCCCTCTTCCGCTTATCGAAAAATTGTTGACCTATCGACATATTCATATATACAAAGATTCTTAGACCTGCATACATCTTTGGCAGCCGGCTTTCTTAATGGAGGGGGAACATCATCTGATGGTACTAGCGTTTCTGTTTTCATTTCCATGACTACCTAACTCGGAAGAATTCACTATCATTACGGAGAAACATAGTCATGATTACTCGCACATTCGCTTCGTACGAGAGAGAATGTTTTCGGTCGTTGGATAGAATTTTGCTGAAGTCCTGGTCATTTACACCAAAGATAGAAAAATATACATACCCCCAATCATAAGGTACGTTGTTTAAAGACTTAACATGGACAGTAAATTGATTTTGTGTCAGTAACAACTACCCTCTTTTATACCGCATTTATCCTGTATTTAAGCTATTTGGGCTTTCTTTCTACTGAACAGAAGCATCACAACTATACTGTAGTATCTGAGAATGTTGACATGTAAAAATTTTCAACCATATCAATATCCACACAGTTTTATAAATTCTCTATTTACACTGATGAGTACAATGGAGGGAGCTTTTCCCAAACAGCTGAGATTTCAACATGCTCGCTCGCTGCAGCGATTCTCTCACGGACGGTGGCGCTGTCTAGTGGATTATTTATTAACTGCATGGTCACGGGAATAGGTCAGACGTACTGCAAGGCGTGCAGTTCATATAGAACCTTATGGGCGACCCTTAGCCACCTATCGAAAGAAAGCTGTAGTTAAGTGTGCTCTCCTAATGTTCTGTCGTTCACAGATCTAAACAGGGTTGCCAGATCACCAGTATCTGTATGGGTATCGATCTTTGGCTCGATATAAACACTCAATATGAAGAATGGGATCGCTAATCGCTATATTTTACTGTACATCTTTCATTGTGGTGGTTCTGCAGTTCTGCAGATCGTATTATGGAGCCGCGCCTGTAATGTGATGTGTTCAGGCTATGTGCATGAATGAGGTGGATATGACTCGCGGCCCACAATGTTCTAATTAGGAGAATGTTCTAAGAGAACAATTTAGTTACTACATTTTTGGTTTTCTGATTATCTTTTTTTTCCGTTCCCATTTTAAAGTTATTCTTACACACATATGGTATGCACCTTTAGATCCAAAAAGACTTGTCATGTTTTCAGTTATGTCTGTACTAAATTTTGCAGTATTGTATTACATTCATGTTTGGCTTATACTGATAATACAGATGGGTGGCAGATTTATTTTAGAATACGTATTTAATCTTTCCTACACCGATCCAAATATGTTTGTACTACAAGTGGCAGAACGTCCTTATCCCTCTTTGCAGCATTTCACCAGCAACATCCCGTCCAATAGAGATCTCTTGCGCTTGTCTTGTAGAAAGATCCTCTGCTAGCCGACTTGAAATGCCAACCGTTGACACAGCTGTATTCTTCCACCAGGTATCTCTGAAAGGAGATATTTCTGTTTCATCTACGAGTATTGTAATGGAATTCCACTGGATTTTTCTCCGCCTCCTCCGCCGGAAACCGTTGACCCTTGTAAGGTGTCAGGTAATATTCCGCGGCCTGATACCCGGGGCTGAGTTACAGATTATGCATTATACTCAATTACGCAGCAGATAAAACCCGGAAAAACACAGTTTTCATCGTACAATAACTAATTCTGTAATGTGCAGGAAGCTACGAAGTTTGCCCTGATTATTATCCGCACAGTACGGGTCATGTCTTTACAGGTTTGTATTCAAATGATGATTTTTCTATGAATTGTCTATCAAAATATTGCCAGAATGCTATTTAGCACCCTCAGCACTACCCTGAAATCTGATCTGGAAACAGTTGCTCTGTCTGACTTACCTACCAATAAAATGAGAAATCTAGAAAAAGCAAAACAGTGAACCTCTACCCAGATATTCAAAAGTCCCAGCTATTAGCAAAACTCTCAGTTAATGTTCGACAAAAGTGTAAGTTATATTATACACATGCAAAGTGGTTATTCCGTCAATGACGTGTACAACAGCTAGCCTTTACGTAAAATGTTACATGTAAATCAATCTTTTACTTTTGTAAAAAATAATGCACAGTCTGTAAGGCTTATATTAGCATAATTCAACGCTGAAAGAATACGAAGCTGTACTAATACACCACATGCAGTAAACCTGACTCGCCTTCGGTTCAGAGGGTCCCAGGTTAGATTCTCGGCCGTGTCGGAGATTTTAACCTTAAATAGTTAATTCGCCTGGCTCGGAGACTGATTGCTTGTACTGTGCCCAACATCCATGTAACTCTTACACCACACATAACACTATCCACCATCACAATAATACGCAGTGGCCCGTACTTTGCAGACGCCGTCCACTCTCGTCGTAGGGTCTGCGTTACAAGAACCGCACCAGGCTACCAGTAGCCACAAGAAATTATTACTTGTTGAACAAAGCACATTACCTCTTCTCTCTCTTTTTTTGTGTTACAAGTATATCGTAATGCATATCTTAATGTGTGTTCGTTAATTATTGTACGGTACTTTTCTTGCAGTGTTCACCTGTCTTCAGGATACCTTAATTTGTTTGCCTTCGTTGCAGGAAATCTTGACTTTCTTGTGTCGTTTTTAGCTTCCTTTCAATGAAATTGTTCACATTTATATAAAACGTTTCATTGTGTGTATTTATATTCGCACTAGGGTGTTTCGGTTTATAATTATATCTAACTACGTTTACATACCGTTCACTGAATACGTCTACCTTCTGTAAGTCCTAGTATGCACATTCCCTTTGTTCATTACTGATCCCTAGAACCTCTTTCAGCGTTAAAGTATGTATACATATCCTTCCATTGCTCCCTAAAATTCATATGGCTGCCAATTATGCTTGCCATCAAATTATCCTTAGCTGACTTTTTTGCTAAATCAATCTTAATAAGTTCCTTTAATCTGTCCTTACTCCACCAACCATTCCTAATTCTATTTTTTTCTAATCTGCACCTCATTAATCTCTTTATTTCCAACTTTAACATAATGGGTCTTTACAGCTTTTCAAGATAGGCCTACGTAGCTGTTTTCACACTCCTCAACAATTGTTTTACACATCGCTATCAAATTATGTCAGAGGCACTATGTGGAAACAGCTCTTCTCAGAGCTCTTTAACAAGAAACATTCGTCCCACTATTCGTATTTTCCAACTCAATATAGAAAGTATCAGCAGAGAAAAGTGTGATTATCTCTCAAAAATACTCATAGAGAACAACATAGACGTTGATGTCCTTCAAAAGACGCATGTTGCTAATGAAGAACAACTCCGTACTCGAGGTCACATTGCTGGGTACACGGCACAAGGAGCAATTTATCATGAAGCATATGGAGTAGCCATGTATGTCCGTAATAACATCATAGAAGCTGAAATATTATCTCAAAGCACAGAAGAAAACGTTCAACAGGTTGTCATCTGACTGAATAATGTCTTAATCGTCAACACCTACAAACCGCTATCAATTTTATGGCCTCAATATGTTGTACCAACTGCAGAACATCATTCGATTTATGTAAGGTATTTCAATAATAATCGTGAAGTAAGGAAGTATTCTAAATCAAATGACTGTGGACTTAAATTAATGGACTTGTGCGAAAGTATTTTCATTTGATGCTAAAGATCAAGGAACCGTTCGATCAGCTGCATGGGATAGAGATTCAAATCCAGATTCATGCTTTTTAAGCTCCAATATAAAAGGAAATCCCTTGTACACTACACGCAAAGTGATGGGAGATTTCCCTCATAACTAGCATAGACCAGTGATTGGTGTCCGCATTTCCATCATACGATCAACGCCACGTCTCCGATGGAATTTCCAGAAAGCCGATTGGTCTGCATACTCTTTACAGCTAGATACAGGTAAATGCATTTGTTAGATTCCTCCAATCACCAAAATTATCAACTCCTTGTTGGCGCAGTTATATATGTTGCTAAGAAATGTATGCCTAGGGGCTATCTGAAAGAATATGTTCATTGCTGGAATACCGAGAATGAGGAATTATTTAAGAAACTGCTGAAACTGCTGACAAAATTCTGGCTAGCTTGGATGATTGCCGAAGACAAACATGGGTTGAAACAGTCGAAAGATTAAATTTTACTCATTCTATCAGAAAGGCCTGGAGACTGCTTAGAAGGCTAGGAGAAGGTGAACTTCTTCAATCGAGTACTTAATCACAATAGGTGTCCAAAATATATGTGTTACCTTGGATCGGACTTTATAATTCAAGCAACATCTATTGAACTTGTCGAAGAAACTGAAAACCCGAAACAATATTATTCAGAAGCTAACTGATACTAATTGATGATCTACTGCAAACATCTGGGGTTCTTAACCCTTAGCACTAGTTTTCTCTACTGCCGACTATTGTGCTCCAGTGTAGCTTAATAGCCCGTATACGAAGTATGTTGACCCACAATGGAATACCAGCATGCGTCTTATATCTGGCACCATCAGACCAGCTCCAGTCCACTGGCTCCCTCTGTTGTCTGGAATAATGCCACCTGACTTACTAATATCCAGTGTTCTTGTCCCAGAATACAACAAGAACTGCAAGAATCGTCTGCTACCTGTTCTAGACGACATGCTTTGGAGGAGTGGAAAGGCCATTGGAATATCTCTACTGACTTGCCCCTGCATAATACCTTCAGAGGCGAAAAACTTGCTAACGGATCCCAACTGCCGTGTGCAAGTTGGTCTAGACTGAACAGGAGCAGGGCAAGTCATGGAAGGTGCAGGGATTCTCTCTACAAGTGGAACTCTGTACCATCTCCAGCATGAAATTGTGGAGCCCCTCGCCAAACCATTCCCTACATTGTAAGCAAGTGTCAACTACGGGCTAATCCAGGTAGATTGGAAGACATTCTATCACAAACAGCGGAAACACTACAACGGATTCAAAAGTTGGGCATTCATATATGATAACAGATAACATTAGTGCAGGAATGTCTTTTTGTTATTGTGTATATATTGTATATTATGTATATAATTTCCTTGTCATACGTTAATAATAAATAGGGCCCGGATGTTTATGCAGTAATAGGGTAAAATGCAAACTTACTGAAGCGAGTAACAAGTAGAGTCTACCTGCACGATAGTAATGTTATGAGGTTTGCATAAACACTATGGGTTCTGCCCATTAGACCCCTAATGTTTATGCAAACCTCATAACATTACCGTCGTGCAGGTAGACTCTACTCGTTACTCACTTCAGTAAGTTTGCATTCTACCCTATTACTGCATAAAAATCCGGGCCCTAATAATAAATAATAATAATTTTTGTCATTCCCGACATAACGGATTACCTTTCCAAATCACCATGCATCAGTGCCATCGACAGCCTTGCCAGGTCTGTACACCTAAAAATCATCATGTTACCTATTATCTTTAGAGAGAAATCTTACACCTAGAATTTCATAACTTTTTCGTAACTTACAAATTCTTCTTTCACCAGTATGAACACTCCCCATTATATCGCTTCTAACCTGTCTCTACGATAAACACTCTAGTTCCGTGAGAAAATTTCCACATCGGCAATATCAGTCCTCAGCCATGATTCAATTCCTGTTAAAATATCTGGTAAATATATATCTATTAAACTACTTACTTCTATTCCTTTCTTAACATTACTTCTCCAGTTTAACACTAATAATTTTATATCATCCTCAGTTGACTTCCCAATTCCTATACTGTCATCGCCGCTTTCTACTCCACCCTGTTTCTCTGAATGTACCTCCATTTAATCTTCTAAAAAAAACCTAACCGATTTCTATACTGTCATTACCGCTCGCTAGTCCACCCCTTTTCTCTGAGTGTACTTCCATATAATTCTTCTTAACAACCCCCTAACTTTTATAAACGATTTCGGTTCACGTGAAGGCCATCTGAACGTAAGATACCTATATCCTACTCACCCTTTATGATCTAAAAATCTTACTCCAATTGCCGACATAACAATTTCACAGTCTCATTTAAATACACAATCACCCTCCAGTCAGTATCCCTCCTACACAGTATCCCACTGCTAACAATACTTTTTTAAACTTGTTCTGTGCCATCGTAACCAAGTCCCACACATCCCCAGCTATGTTAGTACATATTCCTGTTTGCCTTACGTTGTTCGTGCAAACGTGGAGAATTAGCACCTTATACTTACCCTTCTTATTCCATTCTATTTTCCTCAACATCTGTCTAAACCTAATTCCTGGTTTCCTTTCCTTAGCACACTTTCCCCACATTCCTAACAGTTGAATAACCCAAGACCAGAGCCTCCACCCCACCTTCCTTATTAGATCCCCTTCTCTCCTGGTCTCCCTTAACTTTCCTGATGCCTGGAGAATGTATTTCCTCCTCCTTCTCTCTCTGTCACTACTCTGTTCCACCTCCTTCTTCCCATCCACTACTCTACGTTTCCCTTTACTACCCTTCCCTTTCCTCTTGCTTCATATCTCCTCTATAACACTTCCGTGATCTCCATCTTCCCTTGCTGATCTAGCTGCAGTGACCTATACCAATTTCCCACCGATACCTCTCCTGCGCCTATTCCCCGAGGACAACCTTTAACCCTTATTTTCCTTCCCCTTAAAATATTAGCCCACCTGTCTTCCAAAACTTCTTCCCTTCCTTCCACTCCCTTTGCCTACCTACCGTATTCTGTACATTGATTCATTCCTGTCGTCCGTTACAAGCCTACTTATCTCCCTCAAACTCCGTATCTATTCCCTCACCTTCCTTAATTCCCTCTCACACCCACAGTTCTTACACATGCCTCTCTCAGCCATTATTTTTTATTTCTTCAAATAATTGTACAGTAAAATGGAAATATCAAAAGAAATACAATGTATTGTATGAATATTCTATCAATTTCCATTAGTTTTTATTCAAGAAAATTTCTCCGGTGGAAGGTAACATAAATTTGTCAGATGAAATTGATCATTATTTAATTAACAACCTTTTGAGAATCCATTTAAGACACTGTTCGTTGATACTATAACGTGTGAGGTGTAAAGAAATCGTAAGTTTTCTTTCTGGGTGGTTAAACGGAGTCAAAGGTGAACAGAGACGAATGAATGCATCAAGTGACAGTGACTGAGAAGGGATCGGACAGGCAGAGAAGGACGCCAAGATACCTCATTAGCTGCAGGCATTTGGCAGCAATGAGCGACGGGCTCGGAGTTCCCACGACATGCAGGCCACCGGACTTGGGAATACATAAGTGGATAACATTAGAATAATTTAAGACAAAGCAACAAATTAAGTTTTCTACAGTCCGCTATTTACGAAACAGATGTCGTGATCTCAGTTCGACCTAACATTACTGTCACTCATCTTCACTAAGGTTCATTACGTCATCGATCCTGCCCAATATAACAGGGTTGACTCTTGAACTTTCTCCATCAATAAGCCATTTCGTTCGTGAGACTGAGTCACTCACATTGTCACCCTTCAAAGATCCTTCCCTTTCCCGTGCCTATACTGTAGCCAAAGTCGAGCAAGAACAATCTACCCACGTATGCGACATGAAGTCCTTAGAAAAGTAGAAGATAAAAGCTTCCACAATCCGTAATCTATGCACTAGGATAGCTCTACGTCCGTCCATCTGTGCCCCGAGTGTTTAGCCCGGCACTCATTTTCGGTGTAGGCTAAGTAAACTATAAGACCATGTTCGTCTCCACAAGCGGAAATTTAGTTTCTAAACATTTCGACTTCCTAACAGAGAATTTAACCCACATCCTTCTGAGTGAACCGAACAAGCCTTTACCGCCTTGGCTAGGCAGACTCCCAACTATACTACGTAAATAAGATGCAAATGAAGAGTGCACACAATTCCCAGTTCTTCGTTTAAAATAACCCACTATAGATGTAGGCCGGGTGATAAAACGGAACAGCCTTATTCTCTGCGTATGACTGATTAAAATGTAGGATTACTTAATTTGGAAGACCCAACAGGTGGCCATGATCATTAACGCGTCAAGTCCTTGTGGTGTGGCCCTGTGGTTAACTGGCTCGAGTCCCGCTAGAGGAAAAACACACAATCAGAATGTTGGCTGGTAATGTAGGGCAAGAGAGGTGGTGGTATACAGTTTATAATCACTAGATTGTGTGCCAAAATCCTGGACTCAATACCAAACCTCACTGAATTGTTCATATGGAGCGAGGGCGTATGACTCTGTTGATGGTGATTCGTGCACCGAATGGTGACGTTAAGCCTTGAGCAGACTTCTTGCTGTTATTCGATAGTAGTAGGCTATGTGTCGACACCGGGTTTTACCTCTCCCCACCTCATTGCCATCATCATCACCACCACCACACACCCAGATGCCCTGACTAGAAATATCTTAACCAATCCACTTCTGAGACCACACATCACAAAACGACCCTAAGGCGCAGCTGTGAGTTTGCACCCAGGAGGTGGTGGGTTCGAATCCCACTGTCGGCAGCCCTAAAGATGGTTTTCCGTTGTTTCCCATTTTCACACCACGCAAATGCTGGAGCTATACCTTAATTAAGGTCACGGCTGCTTAATTCCCACTCCTAGACCTCTCCTATACCATCGCCGCCATAAGACCTATCTGTGACGGTGCGACGTAAAGCAAACTGCAGGAGTAATTATTCCTGTTTTCGACTTCTCTTATCAGGGTTGAGTATCGTCGATATCAAACCACTGTTGGAGTTTCTGCACGCAGATTTCTTTTTGTTTCTCCTAAGGGCACGTTTCCCTTCTATGCTCAGTTATATCAGCAGTGCTGCCAACTCAGCGGATTTTCCGCCAAATTTGGAGGATTTTTCAATAGAAAAGCGGATAGATTTTCCATTTAGCGGACAGCGGATTCTTTGTCGGATTTTCAAACTTCTTTTAGCGATTTCCAGCGGTAACAATATTACCTTTCATCACCAGGTGAAAAAATAATATAGAACTTACTAAAGCATTATAGTCTCCTTATTTCCGTTGTATTGAACTTATGCTGCATACTGCGACTCGTTTTCTAGACCAACTCTGGCCCACAGCCTCAGTCAGAATTTGTTACAATCGTTACTGTTCTCTTGAAGACCCTGGTAGTGTCGTGTTTGATAACGTGCTTCTTTTGACATCAGGTTCTTTTTGGTACGTCAATATCTCGAAAGAATAGGTTAAAAGGAAGTCAGATATTTCGTAAAGGGTGGTTAAATAATTAAACTTTAAAAGACTAGCTGGTTGAGCTTCCGAGTGATTCCAAATACCGACGGTGCATCTATTGGCAGTGCAATATAAATGCGAAATTGTTTAACATTGTTTCTTTCCGCACTTAAAAACAATGAAAACAGTAATTAAAGTGGAAACAACTTTCGAAATAGATTTGAAAATTTCCGTATATGCTTTGTTGCGTGAACGTTCTGTGATACATTCACATTTCAAACGTTTGGAGCTGGCTCATTGGCAAAGCCTTTAGTGTACAGCATTCGACATCATAAGCAGTGTCCATAACATAGCACTTCACGACACAGGAACAATTTTCGAATGCAAGTCATGGTTGCACACCACACGATTTAACTTGAGAAACAGGTCCTGCAGTGCCGATTCTGGTTTGATTTCGACTTTCACTGATATTTTGTTCGATTTTTCTCTATAAGTGAGAGAGTAGAAATCTTAGTATAGTAGCTGGGTGGATAATTTAACGTCTCCTAATTTTAAGAGGTGCCGGATGCTGGAATATTGCCCTTAAAAAGTTTTCTTTCACTCTCAAATACCAACAAACTGCAGAAGTGTTCGATATTGCAACCCTGAGTACAGAAAGCAACTACCTATGCAAGTCAGCTGGTATAAAAGGGTTAAAATTCTACTCGCAGCCAACCTACGAGTACTTTGCTGTCGGACTTTAATTCAAGGGAAGGTAGGAAAGGTACCTAACACAGAATCCAAGCAGCTTCCTTCTGATTCCTAAAACCCTGTGGCACATATAGTCCACCGGGCGAGTTGGCCGTGCGGTTAGGGGCGCGTGGCTGTGAGCTTCCATCCGGGAGACAGTGGGTTCGAATCCCACTGTCGGCAGCCCTGAAGATGGTTTTCCGTGGTTTCCCATTTTCACCCCAGGCAAATGCTGGGGCTGTACCTTAATTAAGGCCAAGGCCGCTTCCTTCCAACTCCTAGGCCTTTCCTGTTCCATCGTCGCCATAAGACCTATATGTGTCGGTACGACGTAAAGCCACTAGCAAACAAAAGTACAGTCCATTACAAACCGGGGCTTGCCAAGGTTACTGCTGCCTAACTAGATGATCTCCAGACACTCGAGTGCCACATGGTCAGTATAATGACATTCTCAGCAGTATTGCTTGGCTTTCTTGATCGGCTGTCGCATAAACACACACGCTAATAAATCTACTACATTCACGCTGGTACAAAGTCGACATTCATTACATTAAATGTCGTGTGGCTATTACGGAACCAGCTCCTGTGCTGCAGGAGTGGCATGCCAACCTCTTACCTGCCCAGTCCAGGAACTTTAATTCTAGACTGATGGTTGGAATGGCGGTTCACTCAGCTCCGTGAGGTCAAGTACGGGTCTACCTTACATGAGGGGCAGGGAACCCGGTAAATACTGTACAGTCAATCAATGCGGCTCAGGGTGTCTTTGCGCTGACCACGTGACACTCTAATACCTGTAGGCCATCTGGCTGGGCAGCAGTCGTCTTGGAAGGTCAATCCCTAATACGTTGTTGCACCACGAGTTTGTCTGTGGTTATTACAGCCGGATACCGCCGTTATCATCTAGATTCAGAAGAGAAACTGCGTGTTATTGTCGTAGAGAATAATGTGTTGTGTGATGTGTGAGTTGCAGGAATGTTTGGGACAGCAGAAACAGCATTAATAACTTACGATTAAAATTCCATGACCAAGACGGGAAGCAGTCACAGGTCTCCACGCCTAAAGGCCAAGACATTGGCCTCTTTGCCATGGAGCTGGACGTTCAAAAGCCTTAAGAATAGGGGACTGTTCGCTGTATCCCCAACCCTTTACTGTACATGAAGTAATAACCATGGCACGCCCTTCCTCTTCAACTGCAGATACAAACACAAATCAAAAATACGCCGGGCTGACTGGCTCAGGCCGGTTGTATCCCATTTGCGATCACAGCAAAAGTTGTCCCATTTGCGACCACTGTAAAATTATCAGCAGCCTATCAGGTTTTTCCATTGTCCATGCAACTGTTCCACACAACCTCCCTATTGAAGGTTGTTTGAGATAATTGAGACGAATAAAGGCAAGACTTGTGCTTTATATAATGGATTTACGGAAAATTCAGGGATGTTTGGTGATATGGGTTCTATATCGGCGTCTTCATATCGCACCGACAAAGATAGGTCTTATGGCGACAATGGAATAGAAAAGGGCTAGGAGTGGGAAGGAAGCGGCTGTGGCCTTAATTAAGGTACGACGCAGCATTTTTGTGCTTGTTGTGAAAATAGGAAACGCGGGAAACCATCTTCAGGGCTACCGACAATGGGATTCGAACCCACTATTTCCCGAATGCAATCTCATTTTTCGCGCTATAATTATAGAATTATCATTTCTTCAACTTATTTTAATCTAAATATTTTCTTAACATAAAGTTCTGGAATCTTGTACATCTAATCCGAGCGTACAGACAAAAATTATAATTTTATTTATATAGGTGAAAGTAGGTTGAGTGGCCGCGCGTTTTAATGCGCTACGGCAATGGAGCCAAGCTCTGCATCCCGGAAAAGTGTGGGTTCGAAACCCACCGTAGGCTATTCTCAGAGTGGTTTTCTGTGGTTTAATTTTTTCACTTCCAGGCGAATGCCGGTACAGTTCCTAATAATAGGCCAGAGCTGAGCCCCCCCCCCCACCTCTTACCCAATGTCATTCCCCTAACACATTTCATCTTCATTAGCTCCTCAACTGAGGTTGGTGCCAGGAAGGGCATACAGCCGTAGAAACATGCTGTATAAATTCATCTTATCTCATCTCATCTCATCTCGACCCGGTATCAAGAAACGAAACTAAGGGGTAGACATACTGTACATACAGAAAGATGAAAGTAGGTTAATTATATTTTGAGCAGCTGCTTACTTAACGTTTCAGTATGATGTTTGAACAGTTTTTTCTGTGTGTTTTACGTCGCACCGACACAGATAGGTCTTATGGCGATCATGGGACAGGAAAGGCCTAGGAATGGAAAGGAAGCGGCCGTGGCCTTAGTGAAGGTACAGCCCCAGCATTTGCCTGGTGTATTTGAACAGTCTGAGCATTATTTAAGCAATAATTTAATAGTGTCCCCTATTGTATAAGAAAGTGTAGGTTAACTGTTAAGTTTGAGATGAGCTACAATTGCTTCAAAAAAAGGGCAGCACTATCGAAGAAGCAAAGTGTTACAGCAAAATCCTTTGTTTTGAAATTGGAAAGTGTAAAATTCAACGGTTTTCATACGCCCATCTTTTGTCCTACTTCTTAAAACTCCTTTAACCGCCTTTGCACCCACAACCATCTAGTAACTCTAAATAAAAGGTTCACTTGAGTCCTGTTCATTCTCTGTCAGTCCCGATATTAACACATCAGTCTCAAACAGTAAATATAATTAATTTAATGAGTTTCACCATACAATTCGTAAGAGTCCTAGTATGTAGTTTCACCAGTTACTTGAGGAATGTCTTCCTGTACCAGCCCTCACAGCAACCCGACTGTTTGTATGTCACTGATAAGAGTAATCGCAAATGGAACAATGCCTAACCCGTCAAAAATACATTAGTCTTGTATTCTACCTGAGTGATGGCAAATAGGACTGATCGCAAATGGGACGACACCCTCAGGCCTTCTGACCCCAACTTGGCATGTTTGATCCTGGCTCAGTCCGGTGGTATTTGAAAGCACTCAAATATGTCAGCCTCCTGGCACGTAAAAGAACTCTGCGGATTAAATTTCGGCACCTCGGCGACTGCGAAAACCGTAGAGGTAGTTAGTCGGACATATAAAGCCATAACATTAATTCATTAATTAATGAAGTCACAACAATATCGTTGACACCACATTAACAAAAGTTATCAGACAAGCTTTCCTCAGTTGGTGGGTGTGGTGGGGGAGGCATCAGTTCGAATCCAAGCCAATGCCTTTAGACATTTTGGAATGAGAAGGCATGATCCCGTGGCTCGTGGAGATCCACGGCTTTGATAATATCACCCTTCACGTAGCCCGGCCCCGCGGTGTAGGGGGCAAAGCGTCCACCTGTCACCTGGTGGCCCGGGTTTAATTCCCGGCTGGGTCAGGGGCTTTTAATTTTAAATGATTTATATCCCTAGCCTGGCGACTGAGTGTTTGTGTCGTCCTTAACGTTCGTTTCCTCACATTCAAACACTCTACACTTCCTCCATTCCAATTACATGCAGGTTCATATCATATGGTGCAAGTAGGGGTAAAAGATCTCTATAGATCGACGCTCCGAACAATTAGCATTAAAAAAAACCTTCACGTACAACCACATCTTGCTTCCTTTTGCTTAGACTTCACTCAGACTTTGTAAGTAACGGGACTGTTGACTTCTATGCCTTAAGCCCTTCACATACGCAGCAAAAATAACAAGGAAGGACGATGTATCTTGTTCTCTATCTCTTTAGACTTTGAATGCGTGTTTAATTAATCTCTTAGAATTTGTCAAGGCAGTTTATTATCCCTTTAAGAGAACTTTAATTAAGACAAAGTCTAGTGTCAAAGTTTTGACTCGAGTAAGATTTCTTGGTTATGTGAAGATTAGATCAGAACTGTACGAAGTAAGTTCCTCTTCTTGTGAGTGAAATATATTTCAGACATGTATGCAAGTTCTTAGAGAACCTGCCAAATCAGTTTTATGTCAAAATGTAGTATGCAGCCACATTCAAATTTCTAAATAGGCCTGTAACTGCAGGAATCGCTTTCCTCATCTGTGCTTGGGTATTCAACAGGTCACAATCTTTCATCACCGTGATGCCATGTAAAAGCAAAGCAATGTCATCTCCGTACAGGCCATGAAGGCCCTTGGAGGGGTGGAAGGTAAAGGCTACCACTATCCGTAACCTCAGCACTTCATCGGGTACAGTGGTTAGCTCTACGCCCGGCCGCCTTTACCCCCAGGAATTAACATGGCAGTCATTTTTGGTGTAGGTTGAGTGAACCTCAGGGCCATGTGCACCTCCGAAAGTGGAAATATCGTTTCTTAAATTTTACGACTTCCTGACGGGGATTCGAACCCACGTCCTCCCAGGCGAACCGAGCACGGCTTTACTGGCTCGGCCAGACAGCCCCTCCCTATGCCATGTGCAGTCCTATTAAGTGGATTTACTAACTTAAATATTAAATACATTGACATAGATTTTCAGATTTTCTTACAAACATTTTTATTAATGGACACACTTATTTAAAGATCTGTTTACAGGCCATGTGGTAAACACGTATCATTGACCTACAGTGAACAGTACAGCGTATAGATCAAGAAATGTCAACGTACGTGTATATCTCGAACATTTAAGATAACGAAAACATTTTAAAGTACATAATTTTCTCTAAATATTTCATGAACGAGTATCAAATTCCACAATTTACACTACTGTATATTTCATAAGATCATATTTTCACTCTACCATATCTATTGATTTAGATTCATAAATAATGGAAACTTTCCATTTGTATCCAAATTAACTGCAGTTCAGAATATCCCTTTATATAGTGAATGTTTGCAAAATATTGCAATAGTACCGACATCACTTTATTAGGAATAGAGAGATAAACGAGCTAAATAAACTTTCGTTAACAACATGTACATTTTAAGGAAAGTAAAAATAATTTATATGACAGTTTTCACATGTCGGAAGTTAACTTATTTTAAAGCTAGTTGCGGGTACCCACAGGGTCCGTATGTACATGGAAGATGAATAAATATTTCGGTAATTATAATTAACTCTGATGAAATATTAAATGCGAGGAACATAACATACCATACATTCATATTTTAAGCGACTATACACTCGTATTCAGGAATATTTCCTCTATGCAATGGCGATAAAACAAACACGGCAACTTTGTCCATTTTCTGACATCCGAGTCCTCTTAAAGGTCTTGGCGTTCCAAGACGACTACTGCTTACTCATATGACCTACACTACCGGAGTGTTACATAGTCGATCAGAAAACGAATGAACATAATGTATAATAGTAGTCGTGTATAATTTTCTCAGCCATACTACTAGGCTTTCTTGATCTCTTTAAGCAAACAGTTCCTCAGTTGACGTCAAGAGGGTAAGCGCTGAATTCAGGATGAAAATCCTTGGACGAACGAGAATTCAAACTAGAGGCCTCCGTGTGAAAGATAGATGCGCTACCACTAAACCACGGGATAGATGCGTCCGTCGAATTCTAGTTCTTTCAAATCAAGCAATGAACTGGATTATCTGCTGGACATTTTATATAATATCTGGGACCATGATGGGGAGAAGCTTAGAAACACAACTGCTAGTTAGTGAGTGGTCATTTGTGTTGTATAATATAATTTACAGAAAAATTGCCCAGGTTTTGTGTCAATATCATTCAATTAGAGAGCCTCCGTGGCTCAGACGGCAGCGTGTCGGCCTCTCACCGCTGGATACCGTGGTTCAAATCCCGGTCACTCCATGTGAGATTTGTGCTGGACAAAGCGGAGGCGAGACAAGTTTTTCTCCGGGTACTCCGGTTTTCCCTGTCATCTTTCATTCGAGCAACACTCTCCATTATCATTTCGTAGCATTTATCAGTCATTAATATCACCTTGGGAGTGGCGACCCCATTGTAATAATAGCCTATATCTGGTTCATTCATTACATCCCTGACCCGGTCAAAGACTGGAAAACAGGCTGTAGGATTTCATCATTCAATTAGAAGACCAGATGAACTTAATACACTGGCGGAAAATGAAATCGCAACTCCAAGAAAATTTTGGTTAAGAGGAATGCAATTTAACCTAAGGAACTGTCTAGGTACCATATTTATTTGATTAATTTCCAGGTCACCGGTCCAAGTATGTGCCAGAAGATATTTGACATGGTAGTACATTAACGACCGCTGTAGTCGCTACGATTTTGAATACAAGCATGAAAACGTGCAGACATTGTGTCGTATAGGTGACGTATGTAATTTTGTGGGATGGAGCTCCACGCTTGTTTTACCTAGTCAGTCAAATCAGCAACGGTTAATGCTGGTATTGTCTAACGATGAAATTGTCATCACATAATGTCCTATATGTGCTCAATGGGCGAACGGTCTGGTGATCTCGCAGGCCAAGAAAAGTAGAGCTACTAGTTGCTTTACGTCGCACTGACACAGATAGGTCTTATGGCGACGATGGGACAGGAAAAGCCTGGGAATGGGAAGGAAGCGGCCGTGGCCTTAATTAAGGTACAGCCCCAGCATTTGCCTGGTGCGAAAATGGGACACCACAGGAAACCATTTTCAGGGCTGCCGATAGTGGGGTTCGAACCCAATATCTCCCGGATGCGTGCTCACAGCTGCGCGCTCCTAACTGCACAGCCAACTCGCCCCGTGACAAGTAGAGTACGCTGGGTGACAGCAGCGGTATGACGACGAATTGTATTCTGTTGTAAAACACCCTCCTTGAATACCGCGAATGAATGGCAACACAACAAGTTCATTCAACCAGTCTGACGTACAAATCCGCTGTCAAGGTTCTTGGGATGTCGACGAGAGTGCTCCTGCTGTCAAGGGAAATCGCTCTCCAGACTGCAACTCCTGGTGTAGGTCCAGTACGTCGACGCGGCAGATAGCGTTGTTCCAAGCCCTCAACTGGCCTCATTCTTAGCAACATATGGCGATCACTGGCACCAAGGTAGAAACGGCTCTCATCTGAGAACACAACAGCTCTCCACTCCACCCTCCAACGAGCTCTAGGTTGACACCACTGAAGTCGCAGGTGGTAGTGATTCGGAGTTTGTGACATAAACGCTACAGGACGTCTGGCTCGGAGCTGTCCCTCAAGTAGTTTATTTCGTACAGTTCACTGTATCACTCTGGTGCAAACTTAATCTCTAACGGCTGCTGCAGATGCAGTAAGATCCACCAAAGCCATGCAACAAATACGGCGGTCTTCCCTTTCCGTAGTGGCCCGTGTGAGGCTGAACCCCGGTCTTCTTGAGAGAGTGCCTACCCGTGACCATTGTTGCTAACCCCAATCCACCGTGGATACGTCCCTGCGAAGTCTTTCTGCAACTTCGCGGCCATATTACATGGCATCATTCAAAATCAGTAAGCTACTGATACTGCCTTCTTCGTCTACTTAAAAGCATGTCTGGTTCACACCTATCTCACAGCGTCAACACCGGACAATGATTAAAGATCAACAAGTGTACAGCGCACATTTAAAGCAAACTTACTTTGAAAGGTCACAGTGGCGCTACTAGCACCACTTTCCGTCGACTAGCGCGCAAATTTGAATAAGCATCATCTATCAGACGTGCAAACACACCTCCCAAATTTCGTTTATCTAGCACAACTTCTTCTTTGTGCTGGGATTTTATTTTCCGCCAGTGTATGAGTGTGCAACCAAGATTTAAGATCGCGACATTCTGCTCTTATAATTTTAACCCATAAATGCATGTTCTTTCAGTTTAAAACTGAAAGAATTACCGTGCTTATCTCTTAGTGACTACAAAGCAAGAAAAATGTTTTGACATATCTCTGACTAAATTAGGGTGAACAATTATTGACTGTGTGGAACTCGTCAGCTACATCATGCATGTACCACTCACAACAGACTGCATTTTGTTACAGTAGCGTCTTCACTAACTGCTAACACTTTTACAATATAGATAATGAAGTTGTCCATTTATAGACAGATTATGATACAAAACGGAGAAATCACGGTAAAACAATTAGACAGAAACAAAAATATAAAAAGAAAGAACTGAAATTGCACACTTCAGTCCTAAATGAAAGATAATTCAGTTCTCATATATCTTTTACATTTAGTGGTCTAACACTGCATTTGGATATATTTTAGAACAGTCGTTGTTCTTGTGGTTCTTTCGGAAGTAAAGTGCAACCACACACTTGTCATATTTCACCCAGAAAAACTCTTTTCTGTCTGTAAGGAGCATTTTTCCATAGAAGATATACACACAGAACAGCAAAGTCTACGTGCGAACTGCCAGTATGAACATAAAGGACAGACCATCGATAAGGCACAAAGAAGGCTCGAATGTAAGATGACCGTTCTGTCCCATATGAATGATCGTAAATTCTTGATATTCACGGAAGAACGTATACAAGGAGCAACACTGCGTTTAGAGAAAAAATAAACTCCATCTGAGATACAGTATGAGCTGCAGTGAAATGAAGTATGTTTCTTATCAGTTACCCAGTGCGTTTAAGGGTAAAAATTTCCACAACTACTGACGAATTTAAGAGACGTTGAATTTGGCTAAATTTCCTCTGGAGTGATGTATTTTTCCGGCCTCACGGTACCTGAATCTCACCCGGAGACCCGGATTCGATTCCCGGCCAAGCCAGGTTCTGAGGGCTGGTTCGAGGTCCACTAACCCTACTTGATTATAATTGAGGAGCTGACAGTGGAACAATAGCCCCGGTCTAGAAAGCCAAGAATAACGGCCGAGAGTATTCGTCGTGCTGACTTTTGGACCTGTTCAATGGTCGCTTAGCAGGCTAAGAACGAACAGGGCTGTAGCGCCACGGAGGTTGTTTTATGACGTCCATTAAGAACTATTAAATGTACTTACACATTTTATTACCGTTAAAAGGAAGTGAAGGTAGCAGAATATTTATTTTACTGGGGAAGAATCCTTAATTTTGTCCAATCTCTCTTTTTTTTTCTTTTTTTTTTTTTTTTTGCTATTTGTTTTACGTCGAACCGACACAGGTCTTATGGCGACGATGGGAAAGGAAAGGCCTAGGAATGGTAAGGAAGCGGCCGAGGCCTTAATTAAGGTACAGCCCCAACATGTGCCTGGTGTGAAAATGGGAAACCACGGATAACCATTTTCAGGGCTGCCGACAGTGGGGTTCGAACCCACTATCTCCCGGATGCGAGCTCACAGCTTCGCGCTCCTAACCGCAGGGCCAACTCGCCCGGTTGTCCAATTGTAAGGCTATATTGCTCCGGTTGAGTGCAATTTAGATTCTCATCGTCTCAAAACGAACGAGTTTGTACATTTCCTTATGTTAGAAGGTTAATAAACTCTGTAAAATATTGGGGGTCCTTGCTACGTTACAAATCGCAGCCGATGATTCGGAAATTTTTTAAAATATGGTATTATTATTATTATTATTATTATTATTATTATTTTACAAATTGCTTTGCATCGCACCAACACACAAGGTGTTATTGTGACGACGAGATAGGAAAGGGATAGGAGTGGTAAGTAAGCGGCCGTGGCCTTAATTAAGGTACAGCCCCCAGCATTGCGTGAAGTGAAAACCACGCAAAACCATCTCCAGGGCTGCCAACAGTGAGATTCTAACCCATATCTCCCGAATGCAAGCTCACAGTGATTATTATTATTATTATTATTATTATTATTATTATTATTATTATTATTATTATTATTATCATTTTAGGAAGGCTCGGCTTGTGCCGGTAACATAATGGGCTGACTCGGCCTAAGCAAGGAGTCACCCTCTTGATTATGAAACTACAGGTTCATATATGTACAAATATTTACAACAGAAATAATTACAACATATACATTTATACAATAAATACAAACAACTTCAGACTTCTTATGTCCCCGTTTTGGGAATCTGTTCTTCAGTATTACTGGAACTGCGGCCTGGATCTTCATGCTGTTTGGCGTGAGTCAAGGGAAAAGTCGTTCCTAGGAACTTCCTCACAATGTGGCAAGTGCTCAGGAGGGTGGCTTTCTCTAGTTCTACGTATGTGTGATGATGCAGGTTTAATGCGGCCAGAGAGCTGTGCAAGCATTTTGGAATAACACCGAAACATGATATTACTATTGGAACTGTGGTGACTGATTCTAGTTTCCACAGACGTTGTATTTCTATTGCCAGTTCTGTGTATTTTGATATCTTTGTGGCTATTGTTGTTTGCAGATTGGAGGTATTTGGACAAGCAATTTCTATAAGGGATGCGGATCTTTTTGATTTATCGATTAGAATAATATCTGGCCTATTGTTGCTGAGCGTGACATTATTATTATTATTATTATTATTATTATTATTATTATTATTATTATTATTATTATTATTATTATTATTTGTATGTGTGTTTTTTAATGTCCAGGCACTTACTTAGATATGACTCCATTGGTAGTGATGATGAGCGGTTGCGATCTTCATTTATTTGCAAGCACCGTCTTTGCTCAACGAGTTTCTCAGAGGCGAAGATCATTACGCGAGTGAATGTGCTTTTGTGTCCAGTTGGGATGATTGCATACTATTTATTTATTTATTTCGGTATTTTTTTAACGTCGGACTAGCACATCATAAGTTTTCGGCAAAGGAGGGATGGGAAAGGGCTAGGAGTGGGAAGGAAGCGGCCGTGGCCTTAGTTATGGTACAGCCCCAGAATTTGCCTGGTGTGAAAATGAGAAACCACGCAAAACCATATTCAGGGCTGGCGACAGTGGGGTTCTAACCCACTATCTCCCGGATGCGAGCTCACAGCTTCGCGCTCCTAACCGCAGGGCCAACTCGCCCGGTTGTCCAATTGTAAGGCTATATTGCTCCGGTTGAGTGCAATTTAGATTCTCATCGTCTCAAAACGAACGAGTTTGTACATTTCCTTATGTTAGAAGGTTAATAAACTCTGTAAAATATTGGGGGTCCTTGCTACGTTACAAATCGCAGCCGATGATTCGGAAATTTTTTAAAATATGGTATTATTATTATTATTATTATTATTATTATTATTATTATTATTATTATTATTATTATTATTATTATTATTATTATTATTATTTTACAAATTGCTTTGCATCGCACCAACACACAAGGTGTTATTGTGACGACGAGATAGGAAAGGGATAGGAGTGGTAAGTAAGCGGCCGTGGCCTTAATTAAGGTACAGCCCCCAGCATTGCGTGAAGTGAAAACCACGCAAAACCATCTCCAGGGCTGCCAACAGTGAGATTCTAACCCATATCTCCCGAATGCAAGCTCACAGTGATTATTATTATTATTATTATTATTATTATTATTATTATTATTATTATTATTATTATTATTATTATTATTATTATTATTATTATTATCATTTTAGGAAGGCTCGGCTTGTGCCGGTAACATAATGGGCTGACTCGGCCTAAGCAAGGAGTCACCCTCTTGATTATGAAACTACAGGTTCATATATGTACAAATATTTACAACAGAAATAATTACAACATATACATTTATACAATAAATACAAACAACTTCAGACTTCTTATGTCCCCGTTTTGGGAATCTGTTCTTCAGTATTACTGGAACTGCGGCCTGGATCTTCATGCTGTTTGGCGTGAGTCAAGGGAAAAGTCGTTCCTAGGAACTTCCTCACAATGTGGCAAGTGCTCAGGAGGGTGGCTTTCTCTAGTTCTACGTATGTGTGATGATGCAGGTTTAATGCGGCCAGAGAGCTGTGCAAGCATTTTGGAATAACACCGAAACATGATATTACTATTGGAACTGTGGTGACTGATTCTAGTTTCCACAGACGTTGTATTTCTATTGCCAGTTCTGTGTATTTTGATATCTTTGTGGCTATTGTTGTTTGCAGATTGGAGGTATTTGGACAAGCAATTTCTATAAGGGATGCGGATCTTTTTGATTTATCGATTAGAATAATATCTGGCCTATTGTTGCTGAGCGTGACATTATTATTATTATTATTATTATTATTATTATTATTATTATTATTATTATTATTATTATTATTTGTATGTGTGTTTTCTAATGTTCAGGCACTTACTTAGATATGACTCCATTGGTAGTGATGATGAGCGGTTGCGATCTTCATTTATTTGCAAGCACCGTCTTTGCTCAACGAGTTTCTCAGAGGCGAAGATCATTACGCGAGTGAATGTGCTTTTGTGTCCAGTTGGGATGATTGCATACTATTTATTTATTTATTTATTTATTTCGGTATTTTTTTAACGTCGGACTAGCACATCATAAGTTTTCGGCAAAGGAGGGATGGGAAAGGGCTAGGAGTGGGAAGGAAGCGGCCGTGGCCTTAGTTATGGTACAGCCCCAGAATTTGCCTGGTGTGAAAATGAGAAACCACGCAAAACCATATTCAGGGCTGGCGACAGTGGGGTTCTAACCCACTATCGCCCGAATTCAAGCTCTTAGCTGCATGACCCTAACCGCACGGCCAACGCACTCAGTGACGGCATGTGCTGCGTAATGTGAGATGATGGTTGTAATGAGAGTGTGAAAGGGTGAAATCCGGTTGGGGCATAGCCTACTCTTGTCGAATAACACCTGCTCAAGGCTTAACGTCGCCTTCCGGCAGAAATATCGAAATAAACAGAATTGTATGCTCTCACTCCTTTATGAACACTTCAGAAAAGTATGGAATTGAACTCAGAGTTTTGACACGCAGTCTAGTGATTAGGAATTGTATCCCACTAGCTTTCCTACCCTGCTGAGCAATATTCTTACGGTGGTCTATTTTTTTCACCAATGACTAGAACCGGTTAACCACCGATTCTTTTTTTTTTTTTTTTTTTCTTGCTAGTTGCTTTACGTCGCACCGACACAGATAGGTCTTATGGCGACGATGGAAGAGTAAAGACCTGGGAATGGGAAGGAAGCGGCCGTGACCTTAATTAAGGTACAGCCCCAACATTTGCCTGGTGTGAATATGAGAAACCACGGAAAACCATCTTCAGGGCTGCCGACAGTGGGGTTCGAACCCACTATTTCCCGCATGCGAGCTCACAGCTGCACGCTCCTAACCGCACGGCCAACTCGCCCGGTAACCACCGATTCTGACCATAATGACTTGCTGCTTCAACGATCATTGCCAACGGGCTGGCTCTCTTATCATTATCGTCCCACTGTTAATTAAACAATATTTGCTTTGGAATAAAAATTACAAAAGAGTAGTCTCATCCATGAGCAGTATATAATATCCTTGTTATAAACACAACAAACATATTTTATTAATTAAAGTCAACAAGGATAGCTCTCGGCTTCACACTCTGCTACGCCGCGACGCTTATGACTATGTTATTTACCAGACCTCACATCATGAAAGCAGTGGCAAAAGTACACAGACATCACATTAATTAAAAACAGAGTTATGACGTACATACATGACCGACGACAAAGTGCTACCAGCAGCGTAAACCTCACTAGTGTCGTGACAGGTCTTTCATACAAACACCGATCGCATCACCAAAGGAATGAAAACAACCAAACCAGTTCCATATAATTGCTTGCGTATAACTTCCTTTCCCCGACTGAGTTCATGGGATAGAAAATGGCTAGGATTGCGGAGGTAGCGGCCGTGGCCTCAATTAAGGTACAGACCCAACATTTTCCTGGTGTGAAAAGGGAAACAACGGAAAACCGTTTCCAGGCTGCCGACGGTGGGATTCGAAATCACTGTCTCCAGAATACAACCTCACAGCTGCACGACCCTAACCGCATGGCCAACTCGCTCGGTTCCACATGGTTAATGGGCCAGTGTCATAGTGCAAAAGCCACCATGGCGAGCTAGTTGGTTGCCTGGTTTGGATTAAGTAGCTGTGAGCTTGCATTCGGGAGATGGTGGGATCAAACTCCACTGTCGGCAGTCCTCGGGTTAGTTTTCCGTGGTTTCCCATTTTCACATCTGGAAAATACAGAGCGTTATGGGTTGCTTATTGTCACTTCATCGACCGATCGACAGTGTTCGAAGGAATGCATAACTACTCCAAATTACAAGCGAAATATATTGCCACAAAATTTATTTAACAAAATAGGCTTTGAATGAATTTGAATTTACAAGAAAAACGAAACAACGAAAAGAAAAATATAACAGTCACATGGATTAAATATTGCTTAAGAATAGCTGAAAACAAACACATCACATCCTTGTTATCATATTTTCATTTATAATTAAAATTTATGTAGTGTAAAACCACATTGGAAAGCGATAAAATTCTGGAAGTCGCGAACTCGGCTTCAAAATAAAATTATCGGTTAATCCGCTTGATCAGTGGAAAAAATGTTTTTCGTAACCGAACTCCGAACTTTCAAATATGAAGATTATCCACCGATTTACGTACTAACGCAGGGTATCATACAAGCACCGAATGGACCCTGCATCGAAACGAAATAATCCCCAGTTACTTTGGATCGCTTATAAATCATATGCAAATCAGGTTGTTCTAAAATTTAAATTAGAATAATTAAGAGCTAAAGCAAAATTGCGCCACTGTATGTCACCAGAGGACATCATGAATTTATTAACTGATAAACGCCCAAATATGCATACGATTTTTAGCATGCTGAGAATGAACCAATAACAGACTGATTAAGAAATTTACTTTAATTGACTTTTGAATAAATTAAGCAATTAACTTTCAAGTTTTGTTGACGTTATTGAACACCGAAATAATTATTTAAATAAGCACACGATATTACAACGACGAACAAAATACATGTGGATTTCTTCCTCCTTCTACTACTGTGCACTGTTACATAGACTAAATCAATGTGTATGTAGCTTAGTCTATGTCACCTTAACGTTTCACCAACAAAGAAAAATGAAACTAGCCTGAAATGTAATAAACTCTCGCTTGTGAACCTAATAAAATATTCATTCACTGCTAACAAATCTAAACCGCATTCGAATAATAAACCGAATATTTATCAAATTAACCCATCTTACTCCATATTATAAACAACCAATAATAATCTACTGCATGACATGCAATTAATTGAAAAGAAACAAACAACTATTTCAAACATTCGTAGCTTAGTGATTGGGATTAGTCACCGTTAGCTGGGCTGTCATGAGGTAGGAATTCTTCTTTATGCCTGCTTGTGTAACAATAATCCGGAATAAAATTCACACGCCTGCCATGGCCACTAAGTTACTCTTCTTGAACCTCAAGGTTCTTTACAACCCTCATATCGGGCGAGTTGGCCGAGAGGTTAGGAGCGCGCAGCTGTGAGCTTGCATCCGAGAGATCGTGGGTTCGAACCCCACTGTCGACAGCCCTGAAGATGGTTTTTCGTGGTTTTCCATCTTCACACAAGGAAAATGCTGGGACTGTACCTCAATTAAGGCCATGGTCGCTTCCTTCCCATTCCTAGGCCTTTCCTATCATATCGTCGCCATAAGACCTGTTTGTGTCGGTGCAACGTGAAACAAATAACAAAAAAATATTTACAATACAAGTATCTGCTCAGTCCTATCGTGAGGCTCACTTACGTCATCAGCCTAAACTATAACTGAATAAAACCCAAACCCCATGGCACTACAGCCCTTGAAGGGCCTCGGCCTACCAAGCGACCGCTGCTCAGCCTAAAGGCCTGCAGATTGAGAAGTGTGGTGTGGTCAGCACGATGAATCCTCTCGGCCGTTATTCTTATCTTTCTAGACCGGGGCCGCTATCTCACCGTCAGTTAGCTCCTCAATTCTAATCACGTAGGCTGAGTGCACCTCGAACCAGCCCTCGGGTCGAGGTAAAAATCCCTGACCTGGTCGGAAATCGAGCCCGATAACTGAATAAACGAGTATTAATCTAAAACAATCTTAATAAATGAACATAAAAACTTTGAAACCAGAGTGCCTGCTCAGTCATATCGTGCGTCTATGTCCAACAACGAAAGTGAAACTCAAATGAAAAGTTGACTCATGACCTCCCGACATGGTCCATGATAAACTAGGGTTACTCATTAAGCACAACTAACTCGACTTCCAATGAACAATAACGAGGATGAAAAATAGCTCCAAGACACAGATATGTCTTATGGCGACGATGTGATAGGATAGGGCTAATTAAGGTGCATCCCCCTGCATTTGCCCTGGTGTGAAAATCGGAAGCCACTGAAAAGCATCTTCAGGGCTGCTGACAGTGGGTTCGAACCCCTTCGAATGCAAGCTGATAGCTACATGACCCAAACCCCTCACTCGGTAATTTCTAATACGTTCAGTCCCAAGCGTATTACAACTTCAGTCTGTTTAAATCACTCAGACACTTGGAATAGTATGCAATGTTCATACGCGAAATTTGAAAACATCGTCAAGTTGTAATACAAACGAAATTTTCACATTTTAACCGAAATACACCTTCATTTCTAATCTCCAACTACTTAAATGTTTGAGGTCTGATCTACATACTTCCTTTAGAATTATTGGACGCATACAAACAAAATCGAATTACTTGGACATTCAGTTCAAAGCAGGATAACACTAATGGAATAAAGTCACTCATTACCTAAAATAGCACTTCAGGCATCTATCGGAATACAGGGGCATTACGCCCATCCAGAAATAGGTTCCACATTGCACAAACATTTCTATTCGCCGGGGCATTCTCTAGCACAACCTGCCGCAAAACGGAATGAATCAATTCATCGTATCTAACTCACCATTCACAGGGCATTCGACTTCCGGTTAACATATCAGAACACATTTGACTTTGCCTGAACAAGTGATCCCGTAATACAACAAAACTACAGTTCAATACGAATACCTTGAGAACATAACGTCCGACATTTCGGTCTCAAATAATGATTTAAACCACTCTCAGTTTAACATACTATGTTACTCCAAATCTATCCAAACATCTAAATCCACTTAAATTCCTCAAGATATTACGCTTTGCTTTACGGATAAACTGCATATTATTATTATTATTATTATTATTATTATTATTATTATTATTATTATTATTTACTGACACAAAGTTGGACATAGAATTACGTAACGACCAAACTGTGGATTCTAGACGAAACTCTAGACTGGTCTACATACTGAAATACCCATTACACTCAACTTACGTACTGAACACTAATGCACAGCACTTTAATAGGTTGTATCGTAACTACAACTACAAGGTAATCTTCCTCACAAGACGAGTCACGTAACGAAACACAGAATTCATTGCTAGGAAACTGTCTTGCAATCCTCGCTAATTATGGCTTTATCATATGCCGAATTGTCTTAATTTTTTATGATTTTCAGAAACCGAATCGTGCCGAGCCCCGATTACGAACGTCCCTTCATCTTTCCAAACTTGGAGATTGGCGATCGGAAGTGACCCAGCTGCCCTTAGAGGTTACAAAAGCACGTGACTCACATGACTCCAATACAGCATTCCTATACTTACTTCCGCAGATTCAATTTACAACCGACTGAGCAGTAATGATAAAGCGTTGATGTTGCACTCTGCTTACATAGTCCTCACATTGACGGTAGCAAGTCATTAGCCGTTTGACCTATTTTCTCTCCAACTGGTTTTCACGAACAAAATTTTGGTTCATAAATACCACAAAATTTCTACTATATCTCCAGCCACATTTGAAATTGCCGACTGCCTCCAATGATTTTCTCCATAATAATAAGCCATTATTTTACTCTATTCCAAAAGTGCATACCGATGCAAGCGTCAGTTGAGATTTTCCTGCTGGTTCAAGAGCCTACGTCACCAAAGATCAACAAACCTGGACATCTGTATCTTACCACCAAAACCTTCCTCATATTTGGAGTTTACACAGAATTCATTGCTAGGAAACTGTTTTGCAATACTTACATTTCTCCTCGCTAATTATGGCTTCATCATATGCCGAATTGTCTTGATGTTCATGATTACCAGAAATTGAATCGTGCCAAACCCCCGAAGTCTTACGCACTTCCATTCATTTTTCCAAACTTGTAGTTTGGCAGTCGGAAGTGACCCAGCTGTCCTCAGAGGTCACAAGTGCACGTGACTCACGGCTGAGAAAATCATACATAAATGGATCGCTCTAGTTGAAAAATGGCGTTCAAAGTCTAATAATTTATGAAGCGCCCGCCGTCTTTGGCTATTAATTATAATAGGTTAAATAGTAATGAGGCGATGAATTAATTGAAATTAAGTATAATTACGGCTTAATGAAACTTAATAAAACCAGTTTTTTCTTTAATTTTTTTTTTTTTTTTTTTTTTTTTTTTTTGCTATTGACTTTACGTCGCACCTACACAGATGGTTCTTATGGCGACGATGGGAAAGGAAAGGCCTAGGAGTTGGAAGGAAGCGGCCGTGGCCTTAGTTAAGGTACAGCCCCAGCATTTTCCTGATGTGAAAATGGGAAACCACGGAAAACCATCTTCAGGGCTGCCGACAGTGGGATTCGAACCCACTATCTCCCGGATGCAAGCTCATAGACGCGAGCCTGTAACCGCACGGCCAACTCGCCCGGTGATAATAGTTTTACGTGAGTGTGATGTGTTGCGGATAAAGTAGTAGCGTCAAACAAAATTACGTACTCTCCGACTCAGCGGAATTAACTAAACACAACATTTGCAGGAACGGAACCCGCGACACTCTTAACCGAAGGCCTCTACGCTGACCTTTTAGCTAAGGAACCGGATTACATTAGAAACTACCGATAAACCTCCAGACACTAGATAAAACTAAAATAATGTATTTTAGTGTACCATTTGCCACCGAGGTAGACACCTCATTTGCAAATAAAGAGATTTTGATTTTGATTTTTGATTTTGATTTTGATTTTGAAAACTATGAAACCTATGGAAGTACGCCCCGTTTTACAGTCGGTATTTAATTACATCTATAGCTATTTGTATAGTCACGCTCCTTGGCTGAATGGTCAGTTTAGTGGTCTTCGGTTAAGAGGGCACCGGGTTCGATTCCAGACTGGTCCGGGGATTATAAACACGTTTGATTAATTCCTCTAGCTTAGGGACTGGATGTTTGTGAACGTCTTAAAACCGATCTTCATTTACTTACAACATTGTATCACACTACTAACCAATTCAGATACATTCAAGATTGATTGCATGGAAAAATATAGTATCGGGTGAGTTGGCCGTGCAGTTAGGGGCACGCACCTGTGAGCTTGCATCGGGGAACCACTGGGTTCGAACCCAACTGTCGGCAGCCCTGAAGTTGATTTTCCATGGTTTCCCATTTTCACAGCAGGCACATGCTGGGGTTGTACTTTAATTAAGGCCACGGCTGCTTCGGCTACTTCCTTCCAACTCCTACCCCTTCGTCGCCATAAGACCTATCTGTGTCGGCGCGACGTAAAGCAAATTGTAAAAATAAAGAGAATAGTTGACGTCAGGAAGGGCTTTTGACCGTTAAACTGGGCTAGATAATAGGAAAAGGCGAAGAAAGGAATAACAAATATTGTTATCTATTTATTTGGCTGAAACTAATAGTAAATGCAAGAGACTGTGCATAGAATGATTTATTGAATGAACGAGATAGGGACATGACTTATGACGACATTGTAAATTGATAGTGTTATTTGATTCATGGAGAAAGACTGCCTGCAGCATCTTCCCTATTGCCAGTTTTTTGTACATTAAACAGCGGAGATGTAAAACAACAACCAATATGATTTACGGTGTATTCTTGAAGCACCTGTTAACTTTCACTAGAAATTTTATAAAGGTGAGAGAGGTTTCCATTCATGCTATAAAAATCACTTCTCTGACCTAGCTAGAGCACGGGACTGATAGGCTGGATTGAAATTTGTGTTGTATCGTTACCATGATGTACATTTTTTTATTATTATTATTATTATTATTATTATTATTATTATTATTATTATTATTATTATTATTATTATTATCTAATGACGAACCCTATTTTACACATGCTATATTGGGGCTGTAGATAATAAAACTAAATTAATGAATATTACAACTAAACCTTAAAACAGCGGAGGAATTGTAAATGGATGGAGAAATTTATTAAACACTTTATAACAGGAAATTTATTGAATAGTATTAAAAGGTGCTTGAGATTGTATATAACACACACTTCAGTAAATTATTAATTAACCTACTTATTTTATAAATGGGACAGTCAAATAAAAGGTGATAAATAGCTTGCAGCATTTCACAGGTACAAGGGTAGGGATTCTGGACATTAATTGTACACCTTTCAAAATATGACCCAAACTTTACACGTACTGACATAAACTTGATTAAAAGATGATCCTAGGTTAGTAGTTTGTCTTTAGAGTTCCCTCCCATGGGAGACCTGCGCGTTTGTGACGATGGGACCCTACTTAGGCTGAAATTCTAATGTCGATTACGATTAGCACGAGCCGGACTCTTCAACATTATGAGCAAGTGACACGATCCTAGCATATCAACTAAAATTATATACCAGGACAGAGTAAATAAACTTTTAAAAATAATTTAACGAGAAGGATTTCTTCCACAACCTTGATTACACAAGACTTGACTATGATAATGGATATTCTCACAATACTCAGTTTGGACCACTTTTATAATAATATAATATAATATAATATAATATAATATAATATAATATAATATAATATAATATAATATAATATAATATAATATAATATAATATAATATAATATAATATAATATAATATAATATAATATAATATAATATATCGTCGTTGAAGAAATAAAATCTCGTATGTCACAGTGCACTTTCTATTCATTAATTTCCTTAAGAATAGTCACGCCTTCAATCCACATATTTTGACATGCAGTACAGCAAAACAATTTTCATTGTGTTAATTTTGTTATGCATATGTGTAAAAGAAAATGAACTTTAACCGTACTGTACTGTAGGAATGTATGTTTGCGCGACGTACAAAGGGCAATAGGAAAGTTTTGCAATGTGAGTGAACGCTTTAGACTTTTTCAAGTAATTTCCACCACACTCAAAACACTTCTCCATACGTCGAAACCAGTCACTAAACCAACTCTGTCACTTTTCTCGGTTACATTTTCACACTCTTGATCCCATGCTGGCAGAAGCTCCTCGTCGAATGCAAAACGCCGCCCTTTCAGCTTCAGCTTCAGCTTCTGGGAAGAGTGCGAAGTCACATGGGGCAAGATCAGGACTGTATGGAGGGTGATCAAGCACAGTCAACCCTGATCTGGCAAGAAAATCCATTGTTACAATAGCACAATGTGCTGGAGCATTGTCGTGATGCAAGAGCCAAGTGTTGACCCGTGACCTTGGACGGAGCTGCTTGAGAGCCTGGATGACCTGAGGCAGACAAGTCTCACTGTACCACTTCGCAGTAACTGTCCTTTGTGTTTCTAGCACAACTCGAGTCAGGATGCCCCGTTTAGTGAAGAATACTACAATCATCCTTTTCTTCAGTGACCTTGACTTTTGCACAGTCATAGGAGTATCCCCATCTTCAAAGAGCCACACCTTGTTCTGGGATTTTGTTGGGACATCGTAATAATGAAGCCAAGTTTCGTCACCTGTAACGATGCTTTTGACGTTACACGAAGTCCCATTTTCAAACTGTTTTAGCAGTTTGTGGCACCGTTTCACTCGATGTGCCCTTTGTTCCTCTGAAACTGAATGTGGCATCCAAAGGGAACAAAGCTTTCTAACATGGAGATGGTTGTGTAGAATTGAATGAATAGCTGGTGCAGGGATGTGGAGGGTCTCTTCTACCTGCCGATATGTCAACCGCCTCTCTCGCTGCAACATTTTCCTCACAGCTTCAATGTTTTCCTTAGTCACTGGTTCAGACGGTCGCCTAGAACGAGGATCGTCTTCAACTCCAAAATTTTCCCTCTGGAACTCTTTGTACCAACGGAAAATGTTTGTCCGATGTGGACTGTCTTTCCCCATCACATGAGTCATTTCCTACAGTCACTGGTCAACAGTTAATCCACGAGCAAAACTGTAGCGGTTAATTGCGCGATATTCACCTTTAGATCACACTGACATCTTAACTTGCTTTCAGTCCCACTGCTTGGTAACAACTGGTGTGAAGGTCGCGCCTTGCTGTCTTCTAGACCGGTTTTCACTCCTCTTTTCATCCCTCACCATAACAGGGTTGTCCAGCCAACCGTTTTTGCGTATTGCAAAACTTTCTTAGTGCCCTTTGTATTTACGCATGCCTATAGTAGAATGTATTAAAGTGTTCTTGAATACGATAATTGATAGACGTGATGTTAAGAGCCGTCAGAGTGCTACTGCCGATCATTATTATAAACATTAGTATAAAAATAAAAACAACAAAAATAATATTATAATAATATCAATAATAGTAAGATTCGGAAAGAAACAATATAAGAGAAGAAGCAGCAAGGGAGAGAGACTTTTAGAAAGGAGGTGTTAAAAATGGAAGGGTCCAAGGTCGGGAGGGAAAGAAAACAGGCCCAAAATGGTCTGGGGAGAGGAAAATTATACATAGTGAGCAGATGAACGAGTATTGGAGGAAGAAGAAGGAACAACAAAGGATGAAGCATTGAAGTTGTCACGTGGTCGCTAGAAGACCGTAACCAAGAAAGAAGAATAACAGTAATACAATAATAAGGCTGAGGAGTGGGGCCTGATAATGTTCTCTCTACTAGGGTGAAGGGGACAGAGAGAAAATATTTGAGGACCACTGCAAATTTAGTATCAGTTTTATTAGTTTTCATTCAATTCAATCACCTTTGTATCTTCTCAAACACCATATCTCAAAAAGATTCATATTTTTGACCGTGGTATTCTGTATCGTGTTCAAACTTTCATCCAAAGCCACACTCCAAACTGAAGCTAAAAACCACTCGCATTTTAATACGATATTAATGGAATGCATGTGAAATTAGTCTCGAAATCGGTTTGAGCAGGGGGATCTGATTGGGAATTTTTGTACAATGATAACGAATTATGGATATGGAACTCGTTGAATGTGGTTATTGGACAGAATGTGATTTAATTCCAATGTTCATGAATATAGATTGATTTGTCTGTAACCAGAGTAGCGTTGAGGGGACAATGAAATGATAACTCCGGTACACATTTTTTTTCTTTTGTAAATTAATTACATCGGTCGAAGTGCTCCATTACAAGTCTAAAACATAAAATGAAATAACCACACTGTTTGACAAATACTATGTAGCAATCTCATCACAAATACATCTAACTTGGCTGATGGGTATCATAGTTCTGTAGGTTTGTTTTATGATAACAAAGAAGCATAACGGGAAAGCAGAAGAATTTCATCAGACTACAAACAAAGCTTTTATATTAATGAACACAGACATTTCATAAACTCGTCATGCTCGTGTGTTTCCTGTGTGGAGCGTAGTGCATTACTTATTTGATACAACTGTAGGTTTCACAACTAAAGGGCTGTTCTTGTTATGTTATGATATCTATACCTCTGTGTACAACCTGAATGGAAATGACTCCCTTTTTCAGTCACCTTTCAAATCCAAGACGATAAATACCACCTCAATACTGCTGCTTTGGGGTAGCAGTACGGAAGTATAATTTTCACTTATGTTTTCGTTAATATGACAAATAACAGAATTTTTCTTCTTATATTTCTGAGCAAAATTTTGTATTTCCCAGTGCAATTCCTTTCAAATATACCAACAGATCTAAAGAGCGCAGATCGTAGACTTTTAAAACAACAAATGCCCATTTCTATTATTTTCCATGGTCAGCAATATCGTTAATTTGTTTACTGAATAAAAGTACTCATGAATTTTTACTCGGAGCCTAATATAAGAAGATTTCCCTATGAATGAAAATACATCAAAGAATTTTGCACCACCTATGAACAAAAAATTCCTGACTACAAGAAACGAAAAAGAGACTTACAAGGGAACCATATCAACGTTAATTTTTGTCCAAGAAATCAACAAATGAGAGCCTCTACAATACAGCTTCGATATATCATTTTGAGTTGCTGAATACAGCACACACCAGTACCTTTAATATCGGGAACACGCCCCCTTCCATTGACGTATGCCTGAATTCGTCTTGGCATAGGCCTACTGTCCACTGGTCGATTAAGGAATGTTAGTCCCGATTGTCCCGTTGCTCAATGGTGATTCGTTATAGATCTCGCAGAATAGTTGGTAGGTCGTGACGTCTGTAAACAGGCTTCCTAAATTTACCACAGGCATGTTCGATAAGGTTGATGTCCGGATAACATGGTAGCCACTCTAGTCAAGCGATATCTTGATCACGATGGAAGTCATTAACGAAAACCGCACGCGCATTATCGTCCATTAAGACGAATTCTCCTACAAAATGCTGGTGATACAGAGTCACTATGCGTCGGACGATGTCATCCCTGTATCGTACAGCCGTGGCATTGCCCTGCATATTTAGGAGTGGCAGACGGTGGCCCCAAAGAGTGTCACCCCAAAACATCAGGGAACCACGAACTTGCTGCACGTACTGGGCATTGCGTCTGAGACGCAGGTCCTGACCAGACTGTCTCGAAGCACTTTGCCGACGATTGTTACGAACGGCTTATGCGACATTCATCGGTGAAAAGGACTTTATGCGAATTCTGAAGAGACCATTCAGAAAAATGTTAGGAACAAGCCTAAGTTTTAGAACTTTGACCTAGCTAGGGAAGTCGAGAGTGAAGTTGTGCCTCGTGCAATCTGTTTTGTTACAGTTTGAATTGAAACGCGGTGACCTGCTGTGGCTGCCCGACGATCAGCCTGGTGGCGTTACGATCAGGGTGTTCGAGCTGACTGCCGTCGTAGTCCTAGGACGACCAGTGCGAGGCAAGTCATCAATCAGCAGTTCCTGTGTCCCTGTACCTCTTCCATGTTCGAACCACACCACTTTGATTACAGCCCACATGTCAGGCAACTGCCTTTGTTGACCATCCTTTTTTGAAATAATGTGATCATGCGTGCACGTTCTCATGTCGACATTGCAGGTCGTGTCATCCTAGACTCTCACTACACTGCTTACAACGCACATCTAATGCTTCCACACTAGTGCTACAACAACTGGAATACTGCCTCCCATTTGACCGTGGCATTCATTCTGTGGGATGGAGTACGTGCAGCACATCCTAAGGGTCGTCTTTACAGTCTCTGTAGAGAAAACTAGGAATAAGCCCTTATTTAAAATAGATAATAATAATAATAATAATAATAATAATAATAATAATAATAATAATAATAATAATATAATAATAACGCAATCATTATTTTTCAGTATGCACAAAAGTACGCAATTTACAAACTTTTGAGTATTATCGATCAAAATCTATTGTAACCATGAGAAAGAATTTTTAAAAATTCACTTAGTTTTAACAAAGCCAGCACTAAACGAAGTAATATTACTTATGTACATTTTATTGCTTTCATTTGTAATACTTTTATCAAAAATTCAAAAGTCCCTTATCTCGCACGTTATATTAAAATGATATGGGTGTACTCCATCACATTTCATTGCCGTTGAACAATTTATTTTCACGTAGTGCATTTGCAGCAAGTATCTCCACATTGCAAATTCCTGCTTTATTTGAAAAATGTTTAACTCTCTCGTGAAAAGTTATGTTTTGAGACTTACGTACTTGTACCCTACGTCCACAACAACAATCCATTTCGCGTCAGCCGATCTTAATTGCGGCGCTGCTGTAACAATGTGGACGAGCCAGCAGCGAGCAAACCAATAGCACAGGCGAAATGTTGCAGTTCGCGATAAGAAAGCCCCTAGAACAGGGCCTCTCAAACGCCCTAAATCTTACGCGTGCAAATCGAGGTGCAAGAGCTCCGTGCACTGTGCATTGGTCCCGCTCGGTTCGCCTCGGGCCAACACTTCGTCTCAGGGCTATTCCGCTAAGCTCGGCTCAACTCGGCTCGGATGTGGAGCTCTACGGAACAAGTGAGGAAGAGGGAGAGTGGGGGTCTGCACTCTGGTCAACCAAGCGAAGTCGTCTTGTGCACCGTGCACAGTGCATCTACCTGGTGCATGCACTCTGAGAGGCCCTGTCCTAGAAGAAGCTGGAAACTGACTAAAAAATGGACCAGGCGCCGACAATGATCTGGAAATGCGATCTGCTAGAATCTCCTGGAAGCCTATATAAAGAGCGCAAATAGTGCATGCAAGTCAGTCTTGAATGCGTCAATCGCGAGAGAAAATAAGCAGTTACGAGACGATCGCGAGTCCGTTAACAGTCATTCACTCCGTCAGACGGCCACACGGAGTTCAACGAGAGTTGTCAGTTGTGCACTGTTCGAGAAGAACACTTTACTGTGAGAAGCCATGTCGAGAAATTGAGTTCAATACGCGGTGTGCAATGTGATCGTTTAAGTGAGTGTGTGAGAGTATGTCGAGTGGAAACTCCAACGGAAGTGAACTTGTAATGCTACTTGCTTTACATCGCACCGACACAGATAGGCCTTATGGCGACGATGGGATAGGAAAGGCCTAGGAGTGGGAAGGAATCGGCCGTGGCCTTAATTAAGGTACAGCCTCAGCATTTGCCTGGTGTGAAAATGGGAAACCATGGACAACCATCTTCAGGACTGCCGACAGTGGGGTTCGAACCCACTATCTCCCGGATGCAGGCTCACAGCTGCGCGACCTAACCACACGGCCAACTCGCCCGGTGAACTTGTAATGTCTGTAAATAGTAGCTCAATACATTCATTGGATAATAAAATACGCTACCTCTCACTGCAGGAATTTTGAGTTTTAAGGACTCTGATAACTCGCCAAAGAATAATGAGGTCGTTTCCTTCCCTGTATAGTGCATACACACCCAGCTATCTTTATCTTTACATGAAACTTTTGTTGTAGATCATAAAATTTCACTGCGACCTGATTACGGGTTTGGGGAGCGTTGCGCTGTCGTTCTTACCAAAACGACTTTTATTACAAGCGTCTTCTCCATTATCACACTCAGTTACTTCTTATTCACTGGCTAAAACAAGTTCAATCAGATTCTCTTACAAGCCCTTGTGGACTGATAGGAAGATGAACGAACAAAATTTTGTTACATTTTCTGAAATCAAAAATTAAGAAAATGTAGTGGTAGATGTAAAAAAAAAAAAAAAAAAAAGCCACAATTCTTTAGCTATTCCTCAAGCGTAAGTCAGCGAAATAAACAAACTACAAGAACATGGTAACATCCCGTGTTCGGAGGATGTGTCTTGTCGTCCAATTGTTAGTCCGTTTAAGAATCGCCGGTCCACCGACGCGAATGGTTTAGAACTCAAAAAATCAAATATTGGTAAATCAGTTGTTAATAAATTTGTTTTAGAAACAAGTCTTTGCGTTTCGTAATTTACAGTTAAATACTGTACAATTTTCAGATGCTTTTCAATCTGACTTATAAGGAATTTATAAAAAAAACGTTCATTCTTTACGGGCGGTATTGTTGCCGTGACGAGTTTGGTCGTCTTCAGTGTGGTATTTAGTTAATAATTCAATATCTGGTTGTGGTGAGTATTCCCAAGGAATTAATTTGAGCCCGGTATCAGACATGAAATGAAAATGAAATGGCGTATGGCTTTTAGTGCCGGGAGATCCCAGGACGGGTTCGGCTCGCCAGGTGCAGGTCATTTGATTTGACTCCCGTAGGCAACCTGCGCGTCGTGATGAGGATGAAATGATGATGAAGACAACACATACACCCAGCCCCCGTGCCAGGGAAATTAACCAATGATGGTTAAAATTCCCGACCCTGCCGGGAATCGAACCCGGGATCAATGTGTGACCAAAGGCCAGCACGCTAATCATTTAGCCATGGAGCCGAACAGACATGTCATAAAACAACTTGAAGAATAATATTAGAGTTTTCGTCAACGCTTTACGAAAATCAAGCTAAGCAAATAAACCAAAATTAGGCGCTGAATAGCGGTGATGGAAAAGGAGTGCTCGGTCCACGCGGAAAGACGTGGATTCGTTTCCTCGTCGGGAATTCGAAACATTTAGGAACGACACTTTTGCTTCCGGAAAGGCACATCGCCCTGAAGTTAACTCAACCCCCGCCAAAATTGTGTACCAGGTTAATTACTGGGTGCAAAAGGCATCCAGTCCACTCCATTCCACTTAGTGACAAGGATACTCAGAGTGGGTGGGAGTCTTTACTGTACGTTACTCAAATGTCCTTCATGGTTTGTACGGAGATGGTTTGCCTTTCTTGGTAAACCATAATTGCAGCAAACTGTTTCTTACAACCTGAATTTGATTAATTTTGTATAATAAACAGGATAAGTCAGCTGAAACGTTAATCGAAAATTTGTTCTTCATTAACGAAAACAAAGGGCTCATATCGAGATAACAATGCTTTCCCAGAGTGTCAATATCTACCAAAATAATGGTTCCAAAATATGTCTTTTTTAAACGGAACTTCACTGTTTTCTACACCAAGCATTAGAGCTATGAACGTTGGATATTCACAAGGGTAATAATTTTCCGACAAGTAGCTCTCAAGAAATTGCTGTCTCCAAACATGATTCATTCACCAGCCGTGGGCCATCCTATTCGAGTGAATCACTAACTAAGCCGTCAACACACACTCTACGTATTGTTATGAATATACTGACTCTTTTATTGAACTACTTTAATCGAGGATGAGCTAATCAGTACTTCTTTTTCATCTGTTTACCCTCCAAGGTCGGTTTTTTCCTCGGACTCAGCGAGGAAACCCACCTCTACCGCCTCAAGGGCAGTGTCCTGGAGCTTCAGACACTGGATCGGGGGATACAACTGGGGAGCATGACCAGTACCTCGCCCAGGCGGTCAGACCTGCTATGCTGAACAGGGGCATTGTGGAGGGATGGGAATATTTGAAGGGACAGCCAAGGAAGAGGAAAGGAAGCGGCCGTAGCCTTAAGGTAGGTACCATTCCGGCATTTGCCTGGAGGAGAAGTAGAAAACCACGAAAAGCCACTTCGAGGATGGCTGAGGTGGGAATCGAACCCACCTCTACTCAGTTGACCTCCGGAGGCTGAGTGGACCCCGTTCCAGCCTTCATACCACTTTTCAAACTTCATGCCAGAGCCTGGAATCGAACCCGAAACTACGGGGGTGGCAGCTGATCACGCTAACCACTACACCACAGAGGCGGACCCCAATCAGTACACGCACAAAAATATACTCGACTCGACAATGACAACACTTCACTGATTACAGGCTATTTAGAAAAGACTCTACCGATCAAGTGGCTGCGTGCGTTGGGTACGTAACTACCAGCTTGTATTCAGGAGATAATGGGTTCAAATCTCACTGCCAAAAGCCCTAAAGATGGTTTTCCGTGGTTTCCTGTTTCCACGCCAGGCAAATGCTGGGGCTGTACCATATTTAAGGCAACGGTCACTTCCATTCCATTCCTAGCCCTTTCCTATCTCATCGTTGCCGTAAGTCCTATATGTCGGTGCGACGTACAAAATACATAAATAAATAAATAAATAAACTAAAACCAAATTTTCAAGTCCCCACAGCGAGTATCCGGTTGGCAGTTTTTACCTGGAATGGCAATAATTCGTAATGTTCACTGACAATTTCCTTCTTTTACTTCGCCACACACGTACCACAGTTTCTTTGCACAATAGTTCAATGTAGTCAATCTCGAATGCACGACTGCTGTATACTTGACTCGACTCCAGACAAGGCCAATTACTCGTACAATCAACTCACGTGTCTTCTGCACACACATTGAACTCTCAGGTCTCTACTCGTAACTGACTACTCAGCAATCAACAACAACACAATACTCGGTTTGAGGTGAGCATCTTTTTACATACTTGGTGATAATAACGCGTGTGGCCTCCGAAGAGGCCCAGTGCAGGTCTTTCGAGTTGACGCCGCATAGGCAACCTGCGCGTCTATGAGAATGGGGCCCTACCTGTGATGAATTCTAATGCTGAAGACAGCACACACACCCAGCCCCCGAGCCATTAGAATGAACCAATGAAGGTTAAATTCCCCGACCCGGCCGGGGATCGAACCCGGCACCCTCGGTACCAAAGGCCAGCACGCTAACCATTTAGCCATAGAGCCGGACATACTTGGTGATGAGGTTCTAGTTTCTTCTGGGTGCGACCAGAATACGGGTATTCTAGTTTCGCCTGCCAGAAATTCAACAAGACACTAGACGAAGGAGAGAAAAAAAGCAGGCCGGCACGCCAGCCGGTAGCTCCCCGGTCTGACTCACTCATCACTTCCAGAAACTACCGAAGTGGGCTTCAAGAGATCTGACAGTCTAATTACCACGTAACAGTATGAATCCTGAGCTTGTTGACATAAAAGATCATTTGTCCTCTTCTGACGGCCGTGTATTCGCTCTAAACCAAGCCAAACCCCATCTCGCAATAGCCCCCAAGGGTCATGGCCTACCAAGCGACCGCTGCTCAGTCCCAAGGCCTGCTGATTACGAGGTGTCGTGGGATCTGCACGAAGAATCCTCTCGATCGTCATTCTTGGCTTTCTAGACTGCGGCCAATATCTCACGGTCAGGTAGTTCCTCAAATGTAATCACGTACGCTGAGTGGACCTCGAACCAGCCCTCAGGTTCAGCAAAAAATCCCTGACCTGGCCCGGAATCGAACCCGGGGTCTCCAGGTAACAGACAGGCGAGCTGCAACTGCACTGTGACCTGCATTCGCTCTAATGTCCACGTATATAGACCTACACTATAAGAACACTGTATGCTTTAAAACGTGACATTTGACCAATTTCAATGAATATTATTATTATTATTATTATTATTATTATTATTATTATTATTATTATTAGTATTATTATTATTATTATTATTATTACAGACCTGGTCCATACGAGAGGTCTGCGGCAAACATGGCTGTCATGGTAGAATGATTGCTGGTGTCGTACTTTTCGTACTTTGCCCCGGGTCAGCGTGTTCAACACACAGACCGCTCTACAAAATAAACACAACGTTCAATTCTTTATACCGTAATTAAAATCCAGAATTACGACAGACAATATTTCACCTTATATCGCACTAATGCATTAAAGGTTTTCGGCGACGGAAGGATGAGAAAAGGAAGGTAGTGGCTGTGGCCTTAAAGTACAACCCAGTATTTGCGTGGTGTGAAAATAGGGAACCACGGGAAACCAGCTCCAGAGCTGCCGACGATGTACGAAATTAAACCAAAGTTGTACTTATGCGGTAATAACCTAACATGAATAAACATCAAAGGCTACCCGTGTGTAATAAGGGGGCAATGATTAACATTACACGTGAGGCTGTCTCTTGGAAGCTATCATGTATCTGTTTTTGAGATAAACATCTGAGCTGACTCACCCTATAGGGTAGACCCTATATTCGTAGAAAATTGTGTATGTAGAAATAAATAAATGTTGAATGTTATTTAAACTATAAAGGCCATTTAATTCAGTTCGGTAAACTTACATTAGATGCCAAATACATATATCAACATTTCCAAGTTAATTCTACAGAGATTTCAGAGACACTGGGCGTCGCCGTACGACCTATCTGTTTCGATGCGACGTAAAGCCACTAGCAAAAAGAAAAAAGAGACACTTTGACCTAAAGTTGGCAATTTTGACACTGACAAGTTAGGACATATCAGCTCCCCTTAAGATAATGTTTAAGGGCGCACTGGCTACGTATATTATAATACAGATCTGGTCCATATGAGAGGTTTGCGGCAATCATGGTTGTCTTGATATAATGATTGCTGGTGTTGTACATAGTCCCGAGTCAGCGTGTTCAACACACAGACCTCTCTACAGAAAAAAACACAAAGTTCAGTTCTTTATACGGTAATTAAAATACAGAATTACCACATACAATGTTTCACCTTACGTGGTATTACCGACATCCTCACACGACTCTGTTGAGGTTTGTATGGGTAGAAGAAACAAAAAAAGACATGGAGGAGGTTGGCATCAATCCAAAAGAAATCTTTAATACAGATATGTTTCGAGCTAAAATTGATAAATTCAAGAGGTTCCAGGAAAGAGAAAATGAATAGTCCAAGAATATGTGATCAGAGGGGAGGAATAGGAACCACAGCGAAATGAAGAAGTTCTGAGAGAAGAAAAAAGAACTAACCAGCGAGTAGGACCAAAATTGTTTATCGTGGTCCAAAGTAGTCCAAAATCGAAGAAATTATAATAATAAAAATAATAATAATGATAGGGTATTTAATATGTGTGAGAGATAGCAATGCTAGTCCTTTGGTCTAGACGTGGCGTGCTTGCCTCTTACCCGGAAGCAACGGGTTCGGTTCCCGGCCAGGGCAGGAATTTGTACCTGGATTTGAGGGCTGGTTCCAGATCTACTCATCCTACGTGATTACGACTGAGGGACGATCTAACGGTGAGATGGCGGTTCCGGTCTTGAAATCTTAGAGTAACGTCCGAGGGGATTTACCGCGCCGACCACGCTACACCTCATAATCTGCAGGCCTCCTGAAAAAGAGATACTTTTCAGTTCAATTTCTTACATGTGTTATAGTAATAACAATGATAACAATGTCCATATACGAAGGTATATAGACTACGTGTGTGTGTTTAAGAGGCAGTTACGAGTTTAATGTTATTGAAGTTTAAATTATATGAATTTTGGAGATATGCGTGCTGGAATCAGAGACCTGTAAATATGTCAACAAAGCATGACCTTAACCGCAGAGGTAACTCGCTCGCTAGATAATGTTCATATTCTTGTGGAAAGAGAGAGGAAGAGTGAAGAACTTTTCTCCTTTACAAGTTTCTTTACATCGTACCGACAGAGATAGGTCCATGGCAACGATGGGACAGGGAAGGGCTAGGAGTGGGAAGGAAGCGGCCGTGTCCTTAATCAATATACAATCCCAGCATTTGCCTGGTAATTAATGGCGTATGGCCTCCGAAGAGGCCTGGGGCGGGTATTTTTCTCGTAGACGGCCCACTAGGCGACCTGCATATCTGTGAAGATGAGGGCCCTACCTAGGATGACTTCTAATCCTCAACACACCACACACACCCAGCCCCCGAGCCATTGGAATTAACCAATTAAGGTTAAAATCCCCGTCCCGGCCGGGAATCGAACCCAGGACCCTCTGAACCGAAGACCAGTACACTGACCATTCAGCCAACGAGTCGGACATTTGCCTGGTGTGAAAATGGGAAACGACGGAAAACCATCTTTAGGACTGCCGACAGTGGAGTTCGAACCCACTATCTCCCGAATACTGGATTCTGGCCGCTTTAAGTGATTACAGCTACCGATTCCGGTTCTTGGAGTACTTAGTGTCGTGATGGCTGCATTTACTTCTTATTATTAGTCTTCCTTTTCCTGTACTTAATAATGCCACGGCCGCTTCCTTTCCACTCCTAACCGTTTCCTGTATCATCGTCCCCAAAAGTCCTATCTGTGTCGGTGCGACGTAAAGCAACTTGTAAATAAACTACTCCAAGGGTCTTCATGGCCCGTACAGAGGCGGCTTTGTCTTACTAAAATAATATCGTTGAAGCGACCACAACGTGCATTTCACATGAACTCAATTAGCTGTGTTGTGCGGGTTGCGGGAAAACTTCCTAAAATAATGTAGAACAGTCCGGCCAATGCCACCTATGTTTTAGTGTTCCCATGCCTGCTCTACTAACACCATAAGAGGTAGCAGTTACAGTAGTTACATGGACTGCGCTACACGTATACCTCACTCCCTTCCTATTTCTTCTATAGCTGTAATGACACTGACTAAATCCCGTAAGAGGTGACGGTATACAACGCACTTTATTTTCTACAAGGGGTAGATCAAATACATTCGCTGATAGAAAATGGGGATGGAATTAAATGTTCGAGTTTGTAAAAGTCGACTGAAAGGAGATCAAGATGTGCATTGAATAGAAGAGAACGGAGAAAGGTGAGTGGATGAATTTTGATTAGCTCACAGTTTGGTCGGAATAGCGTTTTCAGCACACCAGCTGAATGTAATTTTTTGTTGGATTCAATTAAAGAAGTCTAAATTTTACTATGTATAATTTTACGCCAACTGTCGACTTCTTATCTCTAATTATTATTAGAAGAGTTTAATCAAGTAGAATCAATATTCTTCATCACAGACTATACATGATTTTTTTTTTTTTTTTTTTTTTTTTTTGCTAGTTGCTTTAAGTCGCACCGACACAGATAGGTCTTATGGCGACGATGGGACAGGGAAGGGCTGGGAATGGGAAGGAAGTGGCCGTGGCCTTAATTAAGGTACAGCCCCAGCATTTGCCTGGTGTGAAAATGGGAAACCACGGAAAACCATCTTCAGGGCTGCCGACAGTGGGGTTCGAACCTACTATCTCCCGAATACTGGATACTGGCCGCACTTAAGCGACTGCAGCTATCGAGCTCGGTACATGAAATTTACGGCACATTATATATCAACAGGTTGGGATTCATCTCGGATGAAATCTTTGAGAAACTGGGTTGTGTCAATAATCTAGCTGTAATTGTGAACAGCAACGGCTAATATTTTACGTCTAGGATTTTGAAAAGCACTGCAGTGAGTGAGGAGTAAAGTTTACTTATTCCAAAGTGATATAGATGGCGATGAATCTCAAGGACAAAACCATTCCACCTTAAAGATAGGTAAGCACAACTACTGAGGATAAAACGAAATACCATATTTCGTGATATGATTCCCAACGCGAAGTGCCTATAGGTCCATGAAGAGATGATGAAAATGCCAGTAATCACAGAACAGACAATATCTCAATTAACTGGAAGAAATTTGAAGCAGAAATGATCGATTCCCCTATTCAAGTAATTAGCCTGAAGAAGTGTATAAAGCGGAGTCAGCGATCTGTGAGCCCACGATTCCATATTTTTCGACAAATATAATCTAAATAAAATATTAGTCACGAGCCACTTTTTAATCGAGGCAAATATATCAACCGGAAAAGAACCTATAGGACAATATCCGGCCCCACGGTGGAGGAGTAGTGTGCCTGCCTCTAACCCGGAGGACCTTTGTTTGATTCCCGGCCGGGCAAGGGACTTTTACCTGGATCTGTGGGCTGGTTCATGGTCCACTCAGCCTACGTGATTACAAATAACAGCGGCCGCGGTGTAGAAATCCAAGAATAACAGCCGAGAGGATTCGTCGTGCTGACCACATGACACCTTGTAATCTGTAGGCTTTCGGGCTGAGCAGCGGTCGCTTGGTAGGCCATGACCCTTCGGGGCTTTTATACCATGGGGTTGTTTGTATTATAAATCACCCCGTTGCTATTGTCAAACATCAGCTTTATGGCACAACAACTTAGTTACATTTGGAACCATAATTTATTAACTGAAGCCAAAATGTTATTATTCTGCTTCTTAATGGCAAACTGAGTTTTGGCCAGGCTGTTAAATATAATACCGTTGAAACCAACACACACGTGCAGTTCACATGTACAATATTAGCTGTGAATGGGAAACATTGTTCACACGAGAAGAGAACGATGGAAAATTTATCTTCGTGTGATGCGAAAAGCGCCAGCTTCTAAATAAATCAACTTACACGACGTGACCAGCTACTAATCACATAAGCTGACGTCAGCCAAATCAAAAGCGAACTCCTTCTGAGTGATAAAACGTTTACGATGATCGGATATGCAATGTGTCGAAGAACGCAGGAATCACCATACTCTGCAAAATAAGACGATCGTCCTATACGGTTTATCATACCAAGGGTGTTCACAGTACGAGTTTATGTGAAATTCTTCTTCTTATTATTATTATTCTTTGCTGCTGATTTTTATTCTTCTTCATCATCATCATCATCATCATCATCATCATCTTCATCATCGTCTTCGTTATTAGCAGCTTACTGTTCAAGATAAAACTCGAAAAGGGAAGAAGTTTAAAAAAATATTGCATGCAGGACATGCAGCACTAGCTACCTGTTATCAATTGTCCGGCACCATGGCTAAATCGTTAGCATGCTGGCATTTGGTCCAGAGGGTCCCGGGTTCGATTTCCGGCCGGGTCGGGGATTTTAACCTTAATTGGTTAATCCCAATGGTTCGGAGGCTATGGCGTATTCAGCATTAGAAATCATCCTAGGTAAAGCCCTCATCTCCATAGACATGCAGGTCGCCTAATAGGCCGTCTACGAGAAAAAGACCCGCACCAGGCCCCTCCGGAGGCCATATGCCATTATTATCAGCTGATATCTTAATACGAAACAATACACAGTTAACGCTGAAGAAATTTAAAAAACCATCAAGACGATGAAGAAAGCAAGCGATAAAGATCGCAGCTTGAAGTGGCAGGCAAGAACCTCAAGATGCGCACTTGTTCACAGAGCTACGCTTTGTGTATCTCCGTTCTACGTAATCACCCATATCAGAACTGACGCGGCAACAACAGCAGCTATTTGTATCTTCTTACATTTTCTTTTAATAAGCTATCCGTTCCTGCTTCGCACGGGGGTATTTATGAATTTAAGATGATAGGTTACTTTTAACCGAAGACATATAAGATTTCCTTACATTAATCGTTTGTCTTCCAGTAATGAACACGAAAAGATTTCGTATTTTATTTGATATCTAGGATGTAATACACGAAAGGGACAAGTATATCTGTGCACAATAAAATTATTCTCTAATGAGATCAACTTCAGCCACGCTAAGTGTCTGACCTTCTGTTTTCTTTATTGTCATGATATAGATGTTGATTCCCATAGGGAATCTGAAATATTTGTCCTGAATGAGCAGACTCTTACGGGGAATTGGACTCGTTTAAAATCAAAAGACAAATTTTAAGGATTCACAGGGACTGTCGCTATTAAGACCGTTTCTCCTATGCCACAGGCAGTTAAATTGATTTTCGCGTCCCATTGCATATTTTTTTTTTTTTTTTGCTAAATGCTTTACGTCGCGCCGACACAGATAGGTCTTATGGCGACGATGGGACAGGGAAGGCCTGGGAGTGGGAAGGAAGCGGCCGTGGCCTTAATTAAGGTACAGCCCCAGCATTTGCCTGGTGTGAAAATGGGAAACCACGGAAAACCATTTTCAGGGCTGCCGACAGTGGGGTTCGAACCTACTATCTCCCGAATACTGGATACTGGCCGCAATTAAGCGACTGCAGCTATCGAGCTCGGTCCATTGCATAATTTGGGTGGATGTAGATTACGTAGCAATATACTAGGCACCCCCATCTTCAAAATCAGCTTGTGTGGTGGCAATCAGGAACTATGTAATGAATTTAGAAATACTGTAGGGTAATGGACATCTTCTTCACTATCGACTGCTGTGTATACCGAAGTTTATACTGAATAATTTACTTGAAACTAGACAGTAAGATAACTCAGTTTCCTCTGTCCTGTGACATTCGAGAATCCCTTTGGTGGTCAATTTAATTTCATTGTTACCTGACAAAAGCCTCCGCATGATGTGTTATCACATACTGTAACGAAAAATCACTGGAAAACTATCGATTATTGTATCGTAGCATGTTCAACGAAATCTTGCCGAAGCCGTTTCGGGTACCTCGAGCGCTGGCTCGCAATCTACTCTGTCGCTCTGAAGCTGGAGATTTACGTTTCCATATTTCAGAACGGATATTGCGCGAAAAACTGAAATACGGTATCTCCTACAGTGTAGGTGAAAATGACAATCTGTAAATTACATTTTAATCTACATTAATTACTTGAAGGGAATAAACAATTTATTTTGATTAGGATTAATGAATTTAAAAAGTATTTTTTTCTTAATTTGACGTTTTTAATGCAAACTGTAACATAAGAACAGACTCTTTTCGTGGAAAGTTATACGATGAACAATTCTTACCCTCATAGTACAGACGTATCTTTAACGGTTTATCAAGCGTCATCTAAAAAGTGTGCACGAACGACCTTTTCTTCGACATGCATCACTCGTTACTGTATCACAAAAACTTGTAGAACTTTTCATTCTCAACAATTCTTCTGCATAGTATATACAGTACATATCTTTAACGGTTTAGCCAGCGTAAGATAAAAAGGCGCACGAACGGCCGTTTTTCTTCGACTTGTTACTGCTCGGCTTCCTTTGGTCATAGATGAATGTTTCGGTATAAAATCCTTTCTCGATGAATTCTTAATAGAATGGTGAAAACCGCATCAAATTCCATCCAGTGGTTCTTGAGATTAGCCCTCACCGACGGACAGACAGACAAACAGACACAAGTAGGCAGAGAGACAGGATAAAATATTTTATTTTATACTAAGTAGAGAATTTTTCTTTTTTTTTTTTTTTTTTTTTTTTGCTAGTTGCTTTACGTCGCACCGACACAGACAGGTCTTATGGCGACGATGGGATAGGGAAGGGCTAGGAGTGGGAAGGAAGCGGCCGTGGCCTTAATTAAGGTACAGCCCCAGCATTTGCCTGGTGTGAAAATGGGAAACCACGGAAAACCATTTTCAGGGCTGCCGACAGTGGGGTTCGAACCTACTATCTCCCGAATACTGGATACTGGCCGCAATTAAGCGACTGCAGCTATCGAGCTCGGTAAGTAGAGAATAGACCTGTGTGAACTTAACTGTTAAGCTTTATCACAAAGTACCCTTTCTAGTCAAGGAAGCACATGAATTCAAAATAATAAAGTAATACATGATTTCACCACTTTCCATGAAATTTTATCATGGGATGTTTTTTAAGGACTTGCAGAACAAACAAACATTGACCAGGAATGACATACTTTCTTTCTTTCTTTCTTTCTTTCTTTCTTTCTTTCTTTCTTTCTTTCTTTCTTTCTTAATCTGTTTACCCTCCAGGGTTGGTTTTTCCCTCGGACTCAGCGAGGGATCCCACTTCTACCACCTCAAGGGCAGTGTCCTGGAGCTTGAGACATTGGGTCGGGGGATACAACTGGGGAGGATGACCAGTACCTCACCCAGGCTACCTCACCTGCTATGCTGAACAGAGGCCTTGCCGGGGGATGGGAAGATTGGAAGGGATAGACAAGGAAGAGGGAAGGAAGCGGCCGTGGCGTTAAGTTAGGTACCATCCCCTCATTTGCCTGGAGGAGAAGTGGGAAACCACGGAAATCCACTTCCAGGATGGCTGAGGTGGCAATCGAATCCACGTCTACTCAGTTGACCTCCAGAGGCTGAGTGGACCCCGTTCCAGCCCTCGTGCCACTTTTCAAATTACGTGGCAGAGCCGGGAATCGAACTAGGGCCTCCGGGGGTGGCAGCTAATCACACTAACCTCTACACCACGGAGGGGACTTCATAACTAAAAATTCGCGAAATTTTACGGAATCCACTGCCATACTTCGATAAATTCTAAGCCACCTCTGTTATATAAAACCGACAGACCGACCGCAGGTAACCGGGAAAAGACCAGGAAGAAGTCGGACGGCACTATCAATATTATCCGTAAAGAAATTTCATCTTCGTGGCGTGATTTAACACTCGGAACGATTGTTTCAAGTCTGGTTGGTAAGAAAATCGAGAGTTACGTCCTTTTGTCAGTGGATTGGCGTCACACTAATAGACTACATAAAGGCTTCCGGAGATGACAAGGACTAGAAAGGTAGCAACCATGGCCATGATTAGAGTATAGGTCCGGTTGCCTTGTACGAAAAATCATGGAAAAACCTCTTCAGAACTGCCAATAGTGGCCTCCTGTGTAGGATAAAGTTCAACACCAGTCGTCTATAATGACACGTCCATTTAACTTAACGACAATACGTAGGTCGATTCATAAGTCATGGGCAACTTTTTTTTCTCGTGAACAGGAGACAACACGGAAAATCTAAGATATGCATTTGGAAACGTGCGGTATGTACTTACGCCACTAGATGGTGTCTGTAAACAACAGTGTGGGTCTAAGCATATCCCCAAGTTCAGTGTGTGAGTGAGAGCGTCACAAAATGGAAGTCAACAAGCAGGAGCAATGATGGGGATAGGAGGTTCTTCCACACCCGCCTTATTCGCCTGATCTGAGCCCATGTGACTATGATCTAATCCCCAAAGTCAAGAAGCCAGTACGTGGACAACGGTTTGCTAACAAAGAGGACATCATAACAGCATTTCGGAGAGAGGTGTCACACGTTAGCGATACACATGCAACGAATGGTATTCAGTACCTGCCCCACCGCTGGCAACGCACAGTGGAAACCTTGGGTGATTATTTCGAAGGTCTGTAACCAGTGGAGACATGTCCTTTATACGTAGTCTTGTGTATTTGCTGTCTATACCATAATAAAACAATGTTTACCAATGGCCTGTGTTCTGTCACTTTCCTACGAGAATCTCCTGAAGTCAAAATTGGTCTTATATTTTCAAATGCATATCTTAGATTTTCCGTATTGTCTCCTGTTCGCAAGAGAAAAAACAGTTGCCATGACTTATGACTCGACCCTCGTAAATGGGGTATTGGGAGGTAAATTGAGTTGTAGATTACGACATCACTTGGTTGTTAACTTCACTTTCCTTACTATCATCCTGGGAGGTACGTCTACTTGTCGCTAGTAACCACGGTGATGTATTGTCTCCCGAGGATCTAAAGTGAGCCTCAGAACTTAGTTCTTAACATTCTGTGGCGTGAGATGAAGAAAAAGGAGTCTGCGCGGTTAAATGAACTAGATGATACAATCTACATCGTAAACTGTCTGCATTATGTTTGCAGCCTGCTGCATGAACATTACTAAACTACTCCATTATCTTCCCAGAGGGGCGAGCCAGCTCTTTTGCGCTCATCTTACTGCAATACAGAGAATAGAAATGTTAAAATTTGAAGAGGATCTTCCATGGCAGAGAGGACCAATACCGTTACATTACATCTGATTACCTGGGAAGCAAAGGAACGCAGATCACTGTATGTGGAGATGTCTCTGAGCAACGCTTCATCGAAAGGCTCACAAGACTGTGTGGCTCAGACGGTAGAGCGCTGGTCCTCTGAGCCCATATTTGAAGGTGCTCAAATTCACCAGCTTCGTGCCGGTATTTCTACTGGAACATAAAAGAACACTTAGGGCACAGTCTTGGGTATTATTATTATTATTATTATTATTATTATTATTATTATTATTATTATTATTATTATTATTATGTCCGTCTCCGTAGCGTAACGGTTAGGACTATTAGCTGCCGTCCTCGGAGGCCTGGGTTCGATTCCCGATACTGCCAGAAATTTAAGAATGGCCGAAGGGCTGGTATGTGGTTGAAACGTTATATGCAGCTCACTTCCATTGGAGATGGGCCTGAAAAGAGCTGCACCACCTCAGGATGACACGAGTTTACTTTATTATTATTATTATTATTATTATTATTATTATTATTATTATTATTATTATTATTATTATTATTATTAATAGTTTCAGTAACCATAGTGGTTATGATTATTGCTTTAAGGGTGAAGTACAACTAGATAACGATCCCCTCTTCTCTCTGATGGCGTGATCGCCGATTTACAACGTGGATGGCTTCTCATCAAGGTGACAGAGGATCGAACCGCGGCCAGTATATGTGTGACTTTTAAATGAAAAGTCACGTTCCTGTGGTTCGGATACCATGTTTAACTGGAGGTCCCGTAGATATAATTGCGAATTCAACAGCCACGTAATGTGACAAAATTGCTTGCTTGCTTTCGAACATTGGCAACTCTGAAGATGGTTTTCAGTGTTCCATAGAGAAATTTAACTTCAAGTGTCATACTGCAGAACGGCTTGTCTGTTCTTTTCAAAAATCCTTTTATATTACCAATTACAAATATAGACTTTGAAATTAATCTGCAGATGTCATACACGAGAAGATAATATATCGATCATACCGGTACTAATCTGGACCATTCATGTTTTAAAAATTATTTTCCCATCTTTCATGTCCTTATTTACATCTTTTTATTGATTATTATACAATTTTGGGCAAATTTAGAGAAATTTCCTCAAATTATAACTAATTCTTTACTTCCATATATTTATATTAAAAATATCAAATTACTGAAAAAAATTACTTTTTACAGTATATCACTACATATATCCACCTAAGTGTAACATAGGAATCGATACAAGCAGCAGTATTGCGTGAATATTCGCTTTACCTGATTATCCATGATCCCAACTCCTGACGTTAGAAGACCTTGCCCTCACAGCACCGACGGAATCAATCAGGATGATGAAACATTATCTCCATGCACTCTAGTGCTATAAAAGAAGCTTTTTTATATTTCACCTTAGTTCACAATGGCCGTAGGCTATTAACATATAAGCCCGCAGTAGTATCCTGCGTCCCTGTGGTCACATGTAATTTCAGGGAGATAAATTAATAACACAAATTATACTTTTAGATTTATTGTAGGAACTTTGTTGTATCGGAGTATAAAAATACCTGTTAATATAGGCACTGCTTTGGAACTGTGTCATATACAGCGTCCGCACTGGCTTGTACTTGATTAGCTGTAGCTGGCGGATTATTTTATGTACAATTACAGCAGAGATGTCATTTGGTGGAAATGAGTGAATGCAGAATAGACAGAGAACACCTCAATTAACAAATGTTTTTGTTGACCAGTTCTTTTGAGATTGCAGACCATCACATTTTGTTGTCTACTGGCTTAGCGGAATTAGAGCCTCCCAGGCCTAGGTAGAATTATCTCCCTCGCAATTTCATTATGATTCCTTCTTTCTCTTCTTCCTAGAATGTCCATTCCTTCACGTGTTTCTTCCCATTTCGGTACTCATCTTCCTGATAAAAAGGAGCAGATGGTCACGTAATTATGCACTTTACAAAGGCAAAATACCACTACAACCACCAATATCCCAGTGACGACTTTGCAATAATTTAATGTCAGCAAAGTTCCTGTTGATGGGATTTGCAACAAAGAATATAAATTGATGAATATCTCCATTAGAGTAGGCTCTATCAAAAAAGCTGTCAGACATAAAATGTTGGCCGGGCGAGTTGACCGTGCGGTTAGGCGCGTATAACTGTGAGCTTGCATCCGGGAGATAGTGGGTTCAGACCCCACTGTCGCCTGCCCTGAGGATGGTTTTCCATGGTTCCCCATTTTCACACCAGGCAAATGCTGGGGCTACACCTTAATTAAGGTAACGGCGACTTCCTTCCCATTCCTAGGCCTTTCCTACCCCATTGCGGTCATAAGACCTATCTTTGTCGGTGCAACATAAAGCTAAATTGAAAAAAGTTGAAAATTACATTTAAAGAAGTTTTGTTTGAAACATTTCTAAATAAAACTGATCATCTCAAAAATATCACCAAGAAATATTTTTTAATATCTGTCTGCACTTTTGGCGGTGTACAGGTCTCGTGCCTAACTTTTACCCGAGGTTCCGGGTTCGATTCCCGGCCAGGTCAGGGATTTTGACGTGGATTTGAGGAATGGTTCGAGGTCCACTTAGCTTATGTGATTACAATTGAGGTGCTATCAGACGATGAGATGGTGGCCCCGGTCTAGAAAACCAAGAATAACGGCCGAGAGGATTCATCGTGCTGACAACACGACACCTCATAATCTGCAGGCCTTCAGGAGGTCGCTTTGGTTGGCCATGGACCTTCGGGGTTGTTGCGCCAGGGAGTTTGGTTTTTCTTGTGTGAACTTTTAGAATATTTCATCAATTCTCAGATTTTATACCGAAATTTTACGGTCCGCGTAAAGGGGAAGATGGTTAGAGAGGAAGACCTGAATAAAAAGAGAAATGAATGTGCTAATATCTCCGTTAATATAATACCGTTATAGCTGGCAACTCCAAGTAGACCCCCGCAAGAAATGCGAACTTCGGGTAACTCTGACCAGGTCTTCTGGCCCAGGTCACACACAGGACCAATAGCCCTGCACAGGAGAGTGTCCCTTCACGAGCCAATAGAAGTGAAGATTGTGCAATGTTGCCGAACAGTCGCCGCAGATCAGTGCTCACCCAGCTCTCACGAGAGACGTTTCCGTTCAGTGCACATTGAAGCGTACGGCTTGGCAAGACTGCAGTGTGTGCTGGTGGGAACCAGATCTAAATAGCCAGTGCTACCAGCTATCGAATGCTACTCTGTATTGGGATATAGCTCCAAATACAGTACAGACAATACACGACACTTACGGATTTCGCCTTGCTAAAATGGGAGACAATTCGACGGTGGCGCTCCTAGTGACTTGACCTGAACAAATCGCGCTAAATTCAAATATCAATGGAAATGTATATAGGGAAATGGATAAATAAATTACGTCTAGAAAGACAGTGGTATTGAGATATTAACTTCGAAGTTGCTAAAGCAATTCTGGATAAATGAATGAAGAATTATTTAAAAGGTTATTATTCAAAGACTGAAATTAGACATATAAACAAGGTGTGAAATGGACTGCTGTGAAATGGCTTGATCTTTCATTTATGCATTACTTTTTTAGCTTTAGCATACCTGCCTGAAATCTTACGGTTGGATTTGTCTTTTTTCCTCATTTAAAAACAATGTATCATCACATTAAGACATTTGTCAATAAAAATATCGGCATATTCCTTACACATATGATGCAATGAATTAACATTTAATAGCTGGACAATTTTCCTCTTAACATGAAGCCTACTAACAGAAAGAAAATCTATAAAATCCCGGCTTTAATCTGAGAAGAGGGATCAAAGAAAGAAAAGTTTGAAAATGTTGTCGATAGTGATGCTTTGAGGAATATTTACGTACAATTAGAGTAAAAATGTAACATACCCTTGGCTGTATAGTCGAGGATTTTTAAAGTCGCTGGCCTGGAAATGATCTGAACAGCTCTTATAATTCTTATACAAGCGTAACGTCCCTTCTTTCTTGTACACTTTATCCAAATCGCTTCTGTGACATTTCAAAACCCACAGATCACACCTACAAGAACACATCGGTATTGAAGGTTAACTGCTGCACTATACAATAAAATATGCGTATTATATTTTAAGCCTGTTAAAACATGGGTCGAGCAGGCCAGAAGATTATTAAGTACTATAAAAATCTCTGTCACTGGAAGAATATATATGCAAACACAATATTACTTACATGTTCTTGTCACGAGGGAACCTGAAGAACGAGCGCGCATTTTTCTCTACTTCGTAATTACTGCAGCCAAACACAGCACATACCTTTCCCCTCATGTTGAGAGAAGATATCAAGGAATGACACACGCTACTATTTAATTATGTCAACTCACTGAAAACGCATAAATAACACCAAAAACTTCACACAAAAATACACGTGCTCTTATGACAGAATCAGTACTGTTCAGGTCTATCCGCTAGAGTGAGCTCCAATAGCTGTCCCTCGATATCTCGCTCAGTGTCGTGTATTGTCTCTACTGTATTTGATAGCTCTTAGGCTTCGCTACGCCGGCAACAGCGCCTTCACATTCTTCTCTCAAATACTCGCCCAGCTCTCTCCGTCACACTACGGAACTAGCGCTCATACTGGTTTACTTGCAGTGTCTTACTTCAACTCGTCGCTGTCTACACAACATTTGATGCTGAATCTTCCAGTAATTGAACAAATCCGAATTTCTGAAACATATTTAACACTTACTGTAGATTTAAAGTCCAGAAGCATTTTGCGGCCATCAGATGGAAATATTACCGGGCACTTGGAAGGCATCAGGAGCCAACAACCGCAGCCATCATAAATGCTAGGTGAGTACCGTATGATTAGTAGATACGTGTTATATACGCTTTTTTTCTGAAATCTGACTTATTGCGAGTGAAATTAATGATGGAATTTGTCACGAATACTATGTATATTTGCCAGTGACTTGACATACTTGTATAAAAATTCGAACGGGGCTGTGTCGTGTCACGCCAGCAAGTTTTGACGTAGATTGTGTACGGTATGATAGCTATTGTCGAAATAAAGTATCTAACTGGTACGAGTTTGAAATTCTTCCATCAGTAGATGTGCTCGGAACTCGCTTCACGACACTTGGCCGCATAAACTTTGAGACGCTTCCGATAAGCCTTTTGACATCCGACATTGGACATTTTGGAGTTCTGAAAACCGCTCTATTTTCGTGAATGCGTTTTCAATTATTTTGAAGCAATTTACTGCTTGAATATTGCGATATTTTATGAGGTTTCTCGCAATTCTATGCACCAGAATGTTCTCAAATATAGATTTTGATTTAGGCTTGTAGATGTAGAAATCATTGATAATAATTAAATGGCATCTCACACGACGTGCTACTACGCTACAGGCCAGAGGTACAAAATTGTTTTTTTTTTGCTAGGGGCTTTACGTCGCACCGACACAGATAGGTCTTATGGCGACGATGGGATAAGAAAGGCCTAGGAGTTGGAAGGAAGCGGCCGTGGCCTTAATTAAGGTACAGCCCCAGCATTTGCCTGGTGTGAAAATGGGAAACCACGGAAAACCATTTTCAGGGCTGCCGATAGTGGGATTCGAACCTACTATCTCCCGGATGCAAGCTCACAGCCGCGCGCCTCTACACGCACGGCCAACTCGCCCGGTGTGTACCGTCAGTGAGTCGTTACCGAAGGCAGTGGTCGCCAAAGATGCTGTGGCTATAAGTTAAGTTCCGTTGACACAGAGTTTCATTTCTCCTTGATATAACATTGTGTTTCATTTATTGCAAGACATATTAATGATCATTGGCTTTTCGCGAAGAGAAACGTTTCTTATTTTATAAGGCTAACTGGCCCAAATACGGTTCCAAATTTATAGAGGTATTCAGTATCAAAACGCCCTTGTGACTGTTGATATCTGCTGAGGTAATATAATCAAGGCTATTTATAGCCAGGCATCATATCTATACCTTTTTAATTTGCGATGTTTATATCTCAGCACTTCGACCCAACACTCTTTGTAACGTAAACGCACTCTAATGCTACACGTTTTTATTAAGCCGTACAGTACGTCACAGAAACAACTTCACAAGACGATTTGCAGCTTTATAAGCACCGTCAACAGGATACTTTCTAAATGAGGAGTTTGTAAAGAGCTATAATACACACATAATTTTGATCTATATATACATTAATAGCTTAGGCAGCGCATTCACAGCAACACACCTCGAAATCTGAAGGCATTAAAATAATATACGGATATTTCATTGCCCCACTTCTGTACTGAATGCTTAATGAATGCTGTAAAATGCCAAGTGGTTGCCCAGGCAACGACGGGTACAACATCTAGTAAATAAATAAATACATACATACATACATACATACATACATACGTACATACTGTACCCGCCCAAATGGTATTTTATAGGACTTATAGAGGTTGGTTCAATTTTCGTAATGTAACACGGGTATACGCACGAACAATCATCAGCTGGTTAACAGGCCGTTCCGCTGCGGGCGAGCTAAACCGGGTCAGGTGGTCAAGGACATAGATACGTCATACGGCTTACGTCATACAGCGAGCGCCGGAGACGAAGGGAGAAGGAGTCCAGAAACATCTACACCAAATATGGAATAACGAATCACGTCGCAGATTAGCTGTCGACCAATGAGAAGGAATGGAACCGCTCTACAGACAGAAATCATTCTGGAAGGAAGAGAAAGAGTGTCTTTAGCGTGAGACTGAACGACGGATGGAATAGGACAGTCACTGCTAATGCTATAGAAGAATTTAGTTAGCTACGAGATAGTACTGCATGGCGTTATAGTATTCGAGTACGCTTGTATTAATTTTCCGTACAGACGGATCAGCCTAGTATGACATTTCATCGCAGTACATTTGACTGAGTGTAACATTACAAACCACGGACAGCGACAGTAAGACGTTACGCCGAATTTTTATCGCAGTAACTTGTGGAATGTTCTATAATAATATAATGTTATTTGCTTTACGTCCCACTAACTACTTTTACGGTTTTCGGAGACGTCGAGGTGCCGGAATTTAATCCCGCAGGAGTTCTTTTACGTGGCAGTAAATCTACCGACACGAGGCTGACGTATCTGAGCACCTTCAAAAACCACCGGACTGAGCCAGGATCGAACCTGCCAAGTTGGGGTCAGAAAGCCAGCGCCTCAACCGTCTGAGCCACTCAGCCCGGCATGGAATGTTCTAGTAGGCACCACGAGGCAAATTAATCATCGAACTGGAAGCTTCGAGAGTAAACCTTGCCGAGGAACATCGTTTTCAAAAGTATTGTAGTGGAGTATTCGAAATTATGACGACTCAATGGAGTGCTGTAAACTGATAATAGGGTCAGGATTTGAAGCTTTAATAAGTGTTGAATCACATTATGCATCATTGCGCCAGTTAAGTATTATAAGGCAAACTATTGGAATACAACGAGTGAGGATCCAATTCTAATGTAACATTTTAATTTCAGCAAAATCTACGAGAGCCAGTTGTCATCATGGATCGACCAAGAAGGAAATCCTGGAGAACAATAAGACATCGCTGGAAAGATGTCATAATATCTGGCTGCACAGGAATCATGAGTTGTTGAGCCAACGTGTGTGAGCCAGCACGACGAACTTGTTCATCTATAATCCGCCAAAATCCGGAGGAAGAACCTACATCTACACCTGTATTCCAGACGTCGGAGACATACATCGGAATAAGAAGTACTCTTGTAACATTATTTCTGTAGATTGCTAGTTGGATTGCATTCTTATATCAAGAAACGTTGAAGTTAGTTAGAGAAGTAGAATTTCAATTGTGATGATGGTAGAGTAGACATTGATGTATTGATTCATTGATCTCATTTTATTGATTTCTTGAAATGTTGCTGTGTTGATTCGTGGATTAATCCCCATTTGTGATGAATTTCATGAGGATACGAGAGTAATTAAGATCTTCAAAATGGATTACGGGGAAATGAAGGCTATAATAATAATAATAATAATAATAATAATAATAATAATAATAATAATAATAATAATAATAATGAAAGATTTCATTAAAAATCATGACGATAATAATAATAATAATAATTCATCGGTCGTTTTAAAGGAATGATTTAACCGAAGTATTGGCAGAGAATAACTTGTGAAATAATTCTGACCTTAGAAGGGAAAGTGATATTTGTTGTCAGTAGGCAGTTCACCGAGATGATGCACTTAGGAATAATAATCATGGAAATAATAATGAGTCGGAACAATTTAAAGTTGTTGTTGAGAGATGAATGTGAGTGACGATTGTGTGATGATTCCTTTTTATGAATATAATTGACAACATGATGACCGCTAGGGTACATGTTAGTCGTGAAGGTATTTGTGATTATAGTGATATGATCAGTCATTCAGGGAATAATAATAAAATATAGTTCAACAACTTATATTATGTAAAGTAGAAACTTAGTAATTTTTCCATGAGGCTAAATGAGTGTATTCTTCGAAGTATCCATAACTGATGGTAGTGATGATTTTTGTTCATCTAATTTTGCTCATTTACTGCATGTCACGGTGTTATTCATTGCTATGATCTGTGACTATGATGCAAGGGTCTTCAACCTAATCCAGAAGGGAGAAATAATAATAATAATAATAATAATAATAATAATAATAATAATAATAATAATAATAATAATAATAATAATAATAATAATAATAATCTTGATGCTGTGATAAAATCTGCTGATAAAATATTGTGGGAGATTGTGCAATTGCGTGACAGTTTATCAGTGTATTTCAAACCGTAGAATTTATTTTGGTGATTTTTCGTGGATTCTTGTCATGTGGACTTTTTATTCAGTTTGTTGCGCGTTTATTTATGTGATACTCTACTAACCAACTATAAGTAACTAAGAGTGGATGATAGTTTAAACATTTAAATATAGGAATACAGTCGGACGTAATCTGAGAAGGAGGGGAAACTTGCCAAAGAATTTTCCAAAGAAACTTGTAGATGAATTTGTAAAAATAATTTTTCCAAGAATTTTCCTAAGTATTCGTAAAAGAAATTTCTAGAGAATTAATCGAATAATTTTCTTAAGAGTTTGTGATGTATTTGTAAATTAATTTATAGGAATTAGCCAAGAATTTGTAAAAGGAGTTGAAAGAATTGGTAAAGAATTTATTCATCAAGGAAATATCGTATAATTAAATGATCAAATGTAGCAATACTGGTTATAACGACATTTTCGCTAACATTGTGGTCTGTTCAATGTTACAGTTTCGTAAATCAATGGTTTAGACCAGAAGCATGGTTTGAGACAAGGAGTTTAAGTAAAGATGGATTGTAATGAATGGAACCCATAAGCATGCAGTGTATATAAGTTCACATTAACAAATCAGAAGCAGTCATATTATGTTGAAATTGTATATATGTAAATAGGTTTTTCTTATTTTCATGTCCAGACTGTCGTTTTATTAATAAATGTTATTGTTGTTTTGTTCTGATTTTCATGATTCTGTGTCACCTATACAATCACCTATTGCCCTGCAAATATAAATTTCACAAGGTCTGTCCCGAAATAGTAAAGACGGCCCTGCGAACGTTCCACCCGTTGGGACTCTCGCTCCGCCGACTGAGCGACCCCGGAAAAGGGGACAATACATACATACATACATACATACATACATACATGTTAAACAAAATTATCATTTTCGTATTATACAAATAATAAAAATGTATGTATAGAGTTCCACATAATTTCCCACAAAACATTCTACTTTCATTTTAAAAAGAAAATAATAATATAGTAAATGTCCAGTATATGATGCCTCAACCTGAGTATGATATCGTAAATACCAAGTAATACAAGGGTTTTAATTGCTTCCTTCATGTTAAAGAGCATTGCAGAGCAGGTGAAAGATGCGTCTCCTTCTTGTTTTACAGGTGTGTGTACGAAATGAAGATCTTAATCGTTTGTAACTAATTAATTTCAAAACATATGCCTATATTACTGACAGGAAATGATCATTCAGTCTCAAACAATTTAAATTCAATACCAAGTGAATTTAAGATACCTCAGATCTGAGAATCTTACTTTATGTCATGCCAGTGCACCAACATTAAAAGCTTTATCACAAGTCTGATGAATACACGCCCTAAATATTGTTTCGTTTACTGTTATGCAATCGGTATAATTGTCTTCTGGAGCTTAGATATCCATAAATAAAGTGTGCCCTGAGGTATGACTAATGTGCTCATCCTAGCTTCCACACTGACAGAACTCACTACTCTTTGACCTTGTTGTGGTAGAGGAAAGTTCTGCTTTACATTGACAACAAACTGTTCTCTGTGATCCGTACAGAATAATGCGCGCCAGGACAATCAATTTCCAATTGAATATAAATTCAAAATAAAACTAACGTAGTCACAGTCGACATATCAAGCGCAACGTTTTGCCAGGAGATCACTGGGGTTGTCTGGCTGTCGAAACGTCTAGGCTTTAGATCTTCCCTCAAAGAGACAGTTCTTTAGCATCTCCCAAGGGTACGTGTAGCTGGCTGCCTATTCTGAGCCACATACCATCCCTTGCTGTAAGTTGGAAAAGTGCTCTTCTGCGAGAATAGCCTATAGGAAGATTATGGAAAACCATAAGCTTCCGATATGTATTTTTTGTAAATTAAAAAAGAAATACATTTTTAGAACGAGTACAAGGTCTGCGAAGAAAGAAAATTTACTGAAAGCATCTGTTTCAGTCATGTGTGCTCTGGAAATGAACCTGCACAATTTTACTGGTTAGCTGTTTACGGAAAAAAATTCTCATTATTTGACACAAAATAATGGTAGAAGTAAAAGATTTTAAATGGCTCGTAATTATTTGGTGAAGAAATACAAAGTAATGAGAAAAAAATTTACACCGCTGACAATTTTTAACAAAACTGGAGGAATTTTTAATAAAATTATTTAGTTAGATCTGCCATTTATATTGTTTCTAGCAGGTAATTTCTCAACATTTCGCATTTATTGAACATTTTAAAACAGTTGTCTTCCTTAGAGCGGCAGAGATAGACATCACATGTTACACAGAGAGGTTTGGTTCTACTTTTGTATCGAGCAAGTTCTAGGCCCAGCTCCTGCTGCCTAACCACAGGAACACAAACTATAGAAACACATTATTCTAGACCCATAGGATCATTGACGTTCGGGTTGACGCAGCAAAAGCGAGTCATTAGCACCCTAAATATTTTAAAACTAACCCGTACGATTGTGAGAGTCAGGTGGGAAAAGGTCAGAAGGCGAATTCAACATCCTCAAATCATGGAATGAAGACTAGCAAGAAAGTTGCCCTTCACAATGCCGAAGATTGTCCTGCATCCTGGAAAAACCTGGTTTTTATCAGTCCCGAGTGATATGGACGATCCTCAGTCGAATCCGGACTGGCCTGGGACGTGCACAGAAGCAACGCACAAGCGGAGGATTATACCCTCATCAGACAGTGACTGTGGTGCTAAGAAACAAAGAGTTAAACACATAGTGACTGAGTGCATAATCTGGGCATACCACGGAGAATTTAGTGATTTTCTGTCACTGACATCCAGAGCGGTAGATTTTATAAACAATCTACATATATGTATATTGTTTTGTTTGTTATATTATTTAGTATTTTGTATTTAAACTAATGTTAGAGACACCAATGATTACCTGAATGATGATGTATGTTGTGTCATTGTATAGCACAGTCATACGCTTAATAATAATAATAATAATAATAATAATAATAATAACAATAATAATAATAATAATAATGTCCCTATTGAAGTAGATAATTTCTCCCATGCGTTCTCATTGTGCGAGTTTCTCCCGTTTCTACGCTTATAACAGTCAGACGGCTGATGATTATCATAATGTTGACGGTATGAACAGAAACCATCTGGAAGTATAATTCCCCATCGTAGGAAGTTACAGCAGTGGCAATGAAAGCTCCTGGCCACTGCCTTCAATGCCACTCTCGAAGCATAGTGAAGCTCCGAAAATAATTGAGTCGAACCCATGCAGGCGATAGGTGTAGAGTCCCGTGAGTATCGCGGTAGAGAATTTCCCTTTCTAAGACAAATGCAGGCAGTTTACTGTGTGACCTCGGTGCTTCGGAGAGTTTCGCTGACTGAATGACTTTGCAGGCCACCAGGATATCTTCGTCATCATCTTAACGTTTTCCGCACCCCCATTATCCCTTATTTGGGGTTGGGTGCCATGACAGTTCTCTTCCATCTTGTCCTATCCGCCGTGTCCTCTTTGCTCAGACCTTCAACCAACATGTCATTCTGTATAATGTCTCGCCATCTGATCCTTTGCCTCCCTCTAGATCTAGTACCCTGATTCTTCAGACCATAACTTCATTTTCATTTTATCCGGTCCTGCCAATCTTTCTGATATCGTCGTTTCTTCTCCTTTCCTTCAGAGAGATTCCTATTCCTCACCGTAACATTCTTATTCCCACCGCATACAACAATTCCTATTCCTTCTTCCTCAAAGCCCACCTATTAGTCCCATATATTATCATTGGGCGGATTACTGTCTTATAAATCTTCAGTTTTTTTGGAATCCTCCCGTCGCAGACTGTTTCTGCCATCTCCCTTCACTCACAGTACTCCAACCACCCTTAACTCTTTCGCGGACTTCTTGTTGACATCTGATCGATCTCATTACCCAGGAACTTGCTTCGGTTGACCCTCTTTCCTCACCGCCTACCTTGAGGTTCACCATCACCTCTGTTTTAGTTTTGCTCATTCTTAAGCCATCTTTATATCCAGGCGGCTTGCCAAGCGTCGTCATCTGATAGTAAGTAATTAAATACTTATCTTCATTAACATGATTTTTTTCTAAAGCGTACAATTATATTGATTAAATAAGGTCTATAATTATTTAGTACGTTAAATACTGATTGGTACTCCGCCTATAACTCCTGCAAAGTAGCCGTTTGAAATGTGTAGTGATGTATGCGTGAAGATAGACTGTAGCATTGTCTACCGCCACCAAATGGCCTTGCTGCTTCCCATATGTGGTGCATTGCAGCAGCACTTGTTCCAGCTTGGGAGTACGCGGGTGGACATCGATAAGACAACACGGAAGGAGACAAGCATGGGCAATGGTAGACAGTGTGGTTTCTTTGGAGGGAAGCAGTGACTGCTTCAGACATCCACAAAAGTTAGTAACCATATGTGGGTAAACAGCACCAAAAAGATATGTGTTTCGTTGGGTATCAGAGTTCAGAGACGGCAGGGACTGTGCTGAAAAATGCAGAAGCACTGGGCGTCCAGCAACTTCACGTAAACCAAATAATGCCCAGCATGTCAATGACTTAACAATGGGGCACAGGCGAATCACGTTTGATGAACTAGAGAAGGCAACGGGTGTATCACGGTGAATCCTCCACACAATCATTCATGAGGATTTGAAGATGAAGAAGGTGTGTGCACAACGGATGCCCCATTCCCTCACCATTGCGCAGAAACGGAAGAATTTGGAGATATGCCAACAGTTGGTGCAATAGTACAGTGCAGATCCAGCGGAGTTCTTTGAGCGTCTGGTCACCGTCGATGAGTTATGTTTCTTCCACGAGACTGCAGAAAAGAAGTGCCCCTCTATGGAGTGGAAGCATACTGGTAGCCCTCGTCCCAAGAAGACACGGCCGGGAGTATGCCCGCAGAAACAAATGGCCACCAACGAACAACTTCATGCGGTTGTTCACCAGCGGCACCGGGGTGTGCTACGCAAATACCGAAGCTGCCAGAACGATGGCAAACGTGCATAGACATTGGCGGGGAATACGTGTAATATGATCTGTATTCGTTTGTTCAGTAAATTATTCCTGTGAACACGAAAAATTGTAGTGCGAATCATTTCTGAACGCCCCAAGTATAATGACAATATTGCTGTAGACGCTTATCCGCCATAAACAACTCAAGTACTTCGCTCACATTACCACGAGTAGGCAATGGAAACATCCTTCATAGAGGGTAAAGCTGATGGCCAAAAACGCAGAGAACGTACATCATCAGATAGACCAGATCAAGAGCCTGGCCGAGGTAAGCCTGAACTAAGAAAGAAAGTCACCACTCGCCAGAGGAGACTCCTGGAGGCAGCCCGTCAACAGGAATCCACTACACCCTTATGAGGGGTTGGACCAAGGTAGAGATATAGTAACGTGCTAAGCTTGGAATAAATCTATAATAATTACCTATCTTCATCAACATCGCCATCTGAGGCATCCATACTGATCGAAAGCAGAAGGGAGCTTGTCAACAGACGGGAGCCACTCTCTGAGAATGTACGGTGACGACCTTCGTTAGTGCGATGTTAAAAGGTAGCATCAAAGAAGAAGAGAAGAAAAGAGATGAACAGCAGAATATAATCTATCAACGGCAATATTTATCAAACCATAAAACAAATTTGAATTCTAAAGAAAAAAAATGAGTTAACAGCTGCATAAAAGCTGTACTCAGAGCCATGAAATTATGATGCAAATATTTCCGTTATTTGAGAATTCAGCTTTGCTTTACTTCAATACATATACATTTGCTGACTGCAGCAAATTGTGCGTGTATTTAACTAACTATTCAAAAGGCGCAATCAGCTGTTGAACTGTGAAATATTACCGCACCTGTTGCACCATCAAGAGGCATTGTAAAAGCTGCATAGCCTCAACTAACAATAGCTTAATCTGTATCCATTAGCTACTACGGGATAATGACCCTAGAATCTCACAGAGAGAGTAACAATGAACTCGACATGGACGACAAAATATTGAATTTCCCTCTTCAACCACAATCGATATATCGGATGGTTAACGAGAGTTTGAGGCCGAAGGTGGTGTTGATGTAATATAGAACTGAAGGTCAGCATGCTAACCAGTTAGCCATGGAGCCAAACACTCTACCACTGATCCATAGAGGGAACTACTGTACAGTATATTCCACAATGTCTTGCTTTCGGTTAGTTCTTTTAAAAATTTACATTTTTTATTGTAGTGTCTATGAAATATGTCAAAAACATAGTACAATTGTAGTAGTTTCGGTTAATCTCTTGGTCGGATAGCATTACCATTTTCTACACACAACTTAATATCTCTATTGCAGAGGTTCACACTGGATGTTGCCTATTTTGAACAAATGCAGCGAGTAATCAAAGAGGCAATGAAAGTAGACCATCATTATTTTTTGACATTTACAATAATATGATTTTTCTATTTTTATCATATTTTGCTGGATCTACCCTTGCAATTCGTCTTCACCATTCCTCTTCGCAAAACAATTCGGTTACTGTGACCGGTTCCAGACTTTGGAATTCCTCACCAGTCACTGTCAGGGAAAGTGATTCATTAAATAATTCAAGAGACCTTGCTAAGAAAACTTGTTGAAAGCTACCAACTGACGTGATGACTGTACGGCTGAGTGAGTCAATAGCGATAGAATGTGTTGCTCTGGTATACTATGCAGACCTAGTTGATAGTTGTGTAATATGTGCATTTGTGTTTGAGCAATATTATTTCATATCGGTTAATGTTCAGTATACTATTTTAATCATTTAAAATGGGGGTGAGAGCGTGTGTGTTATATCAATCAATTCAACTCAATCATAAGGAATTATATCTGCAATGTAAGAGAGAGCCAGGCGCCCTAACTTCGCCACTTGAAAGAAGATAAGTAAATTAATTAATTAAATACATTTGGCCCTTAACAAATTTGAACGTGTTTTCGAGTAAATTAGATGGTTTTAAAAATGATAGGCAGGGGGAAATGCATCTTGGGATTTCGGAAATCATTCGAAATCGTCCAAAGATTTAATAATTTGTTTTCCTAATAAAGCAGTGATTTCCCACGGAAATACTGCCTACTAGCATAGTTTCCTCTGGACATAAAGTCAATAGTTATGTGTTAATTGTGATACCCGATGAAGTAGGATACCTGAAGGCGATTTCTTAACAATTTATTCAGCGTAACATTGAGGGATTAAATACATAGTCGGTCGGTATTTAATACTTAACGCCCGTTCTAAATTCTAATACTGGGCGAGTTGGCCGTGCGGTCAGGAGCGCGCGGCTGTGAGCTTGCATCCGGGAGATAGTGGGTTCAAATCCCACTGTTGGCAGCCCTGAGGATGGTTTTCCGTGGTTTCCCCATTTTCACACCAGGCAAATGCTGGGGCTGTACCTTAATTAAGGCCACGGCCGCTTCCTTCCAACTCCTAGGCCTTTCCTATCCCATCGTCGCCATAAGACCTATCTGTGTTGGTGCGACGTAAAGCCACTAGCAAAAAAAACTTCTAATATGCCTAACGAACACCGGGGTGTCGGACGTTTGTCTCGCTGGAGTTCCTGAACGTGCCGAAAGCAAACAACATGGTGTCGTAGCAATCACATATCTCTAATGACACCAACTTATGATTGACATTGAAAACTAAGGACAAAATGACTGCACAATCAGGTGACTAACTGTGTACTTCAACTCCCACCACCACCTCCTCCTCCTCGGAGTTCTTGCAATTGTTTCATTGGAGCGAGCACTCAATCTACTATGGTCATCTCACGGAGAAGTCGCTTGGAAACGGGATAAGAGGTGCGAGGGGTAAGAATGGCCACCGCGCATGCACCTATCTCAAGTCTCCAGGCCTGACAATTAACATCTGTTCCATCCGCGATGACACTTGCGAATTCAGGTGCTATCGTCTGATATGGAATATGCATTGATTCAGAGAGCTCGCATTGTCTGTCACAACTGATGTTTGTAGCTAAAAGCGTAGTATCTGTTACTCTTTTTTTTTACAAGTTGTTTTACGTCGCACCGACACAGCTAGGTTTTGCGGCGACGATGGGAGAGGAAAGGGCTGGCAGTGGGAAGGAAGCAGCCGTGGCCTTAACTAAGGCACAGCCCCAGCTTTTGCCTGGTGATAAAACTGGAAACCACGGAAAACCATCTTCAGGACTGCCGACAGTGGGGTTCGAACACACAATCTCCCGAATACCGAATACTGGCCGCACTTAAGCGACTGCAGCTGTGGAGGTCGGTCTCTGTTACTCCAGCCTTACCTACAACCTGTATTTATTACCTGTATTGATTGATACTGACTTGGGTGCTTCAATAAAGTATGTTTCTAGTATTTCATAGTAAAACATCTAGAGCACGTCCACAAGAGCTGCTGTCGTATTTGTGATTGGGATCTCCGAACGTTGTAGATTCTGTCATACCTTCAGAGTGAGTTTTATCTGTCAGCTGTCCTTATAAGTACAAAGATGCAAAATAGAGAGTTTGATCTAGCCTGACGTTGGTACAATTTTCTTCTTTAACTATCGGTCTAACGTCTGACTACACTTCTTTCCGGCGACGGTGTGATGGGAGAGTATTAGAAGGTAGGAGTTGCGGCCTCAAAAACATTACAACCTCACCATTTCCCTGGTGTGTAAATAGGAAACCGCGGACAATCATCTTTAAGACTGCCAACAGCTGGATTCGAACCGAAAATCTCCTCTTAACTCGCAAATGCAACCTTACAGCACTATACCAGTATTACGTAACCAACTTGCTTAGATATAGGATTTACGGGAGGACGCCCTATTAACACTTTGAACGAATAATAAACAACCATATTATTATTATTATTATTATTATTATTATTATTATTATTATTATTATTATTATTATTGTTGTTGTTGTTGTTGGTTTTATGCCCCCACTAACTACTTATTTTTCGGTTTTCGGCCAAGGTGCCGGAATTTTGTTCTGAAGTAGTTCTTTTGCATGCCAGTAAATCTACTGACACGAGGCTGACGTATTTTAGCACCTTAAAATACCATCGAAATGAAACAGGATCGAATCTCCTAAGTTGGGCTCGAAAGGCAGCGCTCTACCGTCGAAGCTCAGTGCGGCTTATTATTATTATTATTATTATTATTATTATTATTATTATTATTATTATTATTATTATTATTAATAATAATAATAATAATAATAATAATAATAATAATAATAATAATATATACGCAATATTTCACTACCGCATTTAAATCTATGTTCAGCACCTTTCCGTTCCGGCTACAGGGAAGAGGTGCACACGCACTTACGTACTGTATAAACTATTTACATACAACGTCTACAGATGATTCGTTCGTTCGTTCGTTCGTTCGTAATCCGCTTACCATCCAGGGTCGGTTTTTCCCTCGGACTCAGCGAGGGATCCCACCTCTACCGCCTCAAGGGCAGTGTCCTGGAGTTTCAGACTCTTGGTCGGGGGATACAACTTGGGGAGGAGGACCAGGACGTCGCCCAGGCGGCCTCACCTGCTGTGCTGAACAGGGGCCTTGAGGGGGATGGGAAGATTGGAAGGGATAGACAAGGAAGAGGGAAGGAAGCGGCCGTGGCCTTAAGTTAGGTACCATCACGGCATTTGCCTGGAGGAGAAGTGGGAAACCACGGAAAACCACTTCCAGGATAGCTGAGGTAGGAATCGAACCCACCTCTACTCAATTGACCTCCCGAGGCTGAGTGGACCCCGTTCCAGCCCTCGTACCACTTTTCAAATTTCGTGGCAAAGCCGGGAATCGAACCCGGGCCTCCAGGGGTGGCAGCTAATCACACTGACCACTACACCACAGAGGCGGACCTACAGATGATTCAAGTGCTGAAAACCTTCCGTGGATGTTCTATCTCCAGGAACTTCCGGATTAAGTACTAGGTGGCTAAGGTGGCTACTTTTTGCAATTCTATGCAGCTGAAGGGTTGCAGAATAAAACATTTTGGATTATTATGCTATATTTTAGAAAAAGACCATTGCACAGTGTTACTATTGGCACTGTGATTACTTTCTTGACTCTCCTATGATATTTATTTATTTATTTATTTAACTTAAACATCTGTGCGTTCTAAGCGCAAATAAATCAAATCATGTAGGCCTACATCGAATATTAAATATTAATGTAGCCTACTTAATATGTGAAGCTTTGAATTCAAGTAGGTTAACAAAAGCTGACCTACTTTCAATTTTCCTGTTGTATCCAAGGACAACGACTAAGCTACAGTACCTTCTTCGCATCAGTGAAGTTTTACACAATAGAAGTATCGACTCTTTAGCGTTTAACTGTGCGGAATGTCACGCATCGAAACTAAGCCACAGCATTTGGAATGCAAGACAGGCGGTCGGTTGTTTGTGAACCTCTCCGGCAACAAAAAGACGGCGGACATCAAACGTCACCTGCAAGCGAACAGACCTGGATTTCTGGACCACAAGTACCAGTCAGAGAGACATTATTTATTTCGGCTTTTGCAGGTTACCTGAGTGATGTATCGTATGCCTGAGACTTAGGTTGCGGCTAGTAAATTTATAGTTCTACATGCATACCAATATTGCATGCATAACCAGGAAACCTCCAGTTTTATGAGGGATTTGAACCGTAGGGAATTTTAAAATACTAAATGCATTGGCTGGGAATTGAACTACAAACGCGTTGATGATAAACTATCAGCAATGCCACTGGTGACTATGAAAAACATCGCACATGCCTATCAAAAATGATCAGTTGTGTAAAGTCACCATTGATTAACCTCAGGGCCTTGGGGTATAAAAGACAATCGTCTCCGTGTAGTGAATGGCTCCAGTCTTCGTCCCACGGAAGATCTCATTCGTGCTAGTAAATCTATCGACAGGACACTGACATACTTGAGGACCGGACTGAGTCGTAATCGAACCTGCCAATTCGAGTTCAGAGGGCCAGCGTTTCACCGCCTGAGCTTCTCAGCGCGACAGTATGTCCTACAGCCATTGGGCCAGATATTCAAGCATTCTCTAGGAAATACGCTTTGGAAAATTCCAAGCACCGTGTATCAACTATACGCCAACGAATTGACAAACGAGCGCGTGGTTCAGTGGGTAGCATCTGAGTCTAGTAATCAGGAGATCGCTGGTTTAAATACCGCTGAGTCCACGGCTTTCTTTTCTTTTTTATGTTTCATTCTAAATATATTCTAGATAAGAATATTTGTAATGATTTTTGAAAATGGGTGTCCGACTCTGTGGTGTAGTGGTTAGTGTCATTACCTGCCACCCCCGGAGGCCCGGGTGAGAATTCCGGCTCTGCCACAAAATTTGAAAAGTGGTATGAGGGCTAGAACGGGGTTCACTCAGCCTCGTGACCTGGAGGGTTCTATTCCCACCTCAGCCATCCTGGAGGTGGTTTTCCATGGTTTCCCACTTTTCCTCCAAGCAAATGCCGGAATGGTACCTAACTTAAGGCCACGGCCACTTCCTTCCCTCTTCCTTGTCTATCCCTTGCCATCTTCCCATACAAGGCCCCTGTTCAGCATAGCAGGTGAGGCCGCCTGGGCGAGGTACTGGTCGTCCTCCCCAGTTGTATCCCCGACCCAGAGTCTGAAGCTCCAGGACACTATCCTCGAGGCGGTAGAGGTGGGATCTCGCTGAGTCCGAGGGAAAAACCGAACCTGGAGGGTAAACAGATAAAGAAGAAGAAGAAAATGGGTACAGAATGAGAAACGTAGGGTAGAAACGGAACATGTACACTGACTGACAGAGCAAATGCAACACCAAGAAGGAGTGGTCAGAACTTCATGCCAATTGCAGGGTAGACTGACGTCACTGAGGTATGCTCATGATGTGAAATGCGCCGCTGTGCTGCGCACGTAGCGAACGATAAATGGGACACGGTGTTGGCGAATGGCCCACTTCGTACCGTGATTTCTCAGCCGACAGTCATTGTAGAACGTGTTGTCGTGTGCCACAGGACACGTGTATAGTTAAGAATGCCAGGCCGCCGTCAACGGAGGCATTTCCAGCAGACAGACGACTTTACGAGGGGTATGGTGATCGGGCTGAGAAGGGCAGGTTGGTCGCTTCGTCAAATCGCAGCCGATATCCATAGGGATGTGTCCACGGTGCAGCGCCTGTGGCGAAGATGGTTGGCGCAGGGACATGTGGCACGTGCGAGGGGTCCAGGCGCAGCCCGAGTGACGTCAGCACGCGAGGATCGGCGCATCCGCCGCCAAGCGGTCGCAGCCCCGCACGCCACGTCAACCGCCATTCTTCAGCATGTGCAAGACACCCTGGCTGTTCCAATATCGACCAGAACAATTTCCCGTCGATTGGTTGAAGGAGGCCTGCACTCCCGGCGTCCGCTCAGAAGACTACCATTGACTCCACAGCATAGACGTGCACGCCTGGCATGGTGCCGGGCTAGAGCGACTTGGATGAGGGAATGGCGGAACGTCGTGTTCTCCGATGAGTCACGCTTCTGTTCTGTCAGTGATAGTCACCGCAGACGAGTGTGGCGTCGGCGTGGAGAAAGGTCAAATCCGGCAGTAACTGTGGAGCGCCCTACCGCTAGACAACGCGGCATCATGGTTTGGGGCGCTATTGCTATTGCGTATGATTCCACGTCACCTCTAGTGCGTATTCAAGGCACGTTAAATGCCCACCGCTACGTGCAGCATGTGCTGCGGCCGGTGGCACTCCCGTACCTTCAGGGGCTGCCCAATGCTCTGTTTCAGCAGGATAATGCCCGCCCACACACACTGCTCGCATCTCCCAACAGGCTCTACGAGGTGTACAGATGCTTCCGTGGCCAGCGTACTCTCCGGATCTCTCACCAATCGAACACGTGTGGGATCTCATTGGACGCCGTTTGCAAACTCTGCCCCAGCCTCGTACGGACGACCAACTGTGGCAAATGGTTGACAGAGAATGGAGAACCATCCCTCAGGACACCATCCGCACTCTTATTGACTCTGTACCTCTGTACCTCGACGTGTTTCTGCGTGCATATCGGTTTGAAATAAACATCAATTATTCGTACGTGCCGTCTCTGTTTTTTCCCCAACTTTCATCCCTTTCGAACCACTCCTTCTTGGTGTTGCATTTGCTCTGTCAGTCAGTGTATTTGTCCACATCAAAGGAAAAATTAAACGCTAACATGCGTTAACATCAGAAATGTGAAATTACAATTTTCCTTAACTGCTAATAACAGAATATATGCATAATTGAACATACTACGGAAAGAAAAAGAAAACCATGAACTCCATTAATATTAGCCGTTTCGAAAAACAGTACGGTATACAAGATGTGTAAAATATTATTCGTTTTTTTAAGTTTTAGGTATTTTTACCTTAAGGAAAATTCCGAGTGTAGGGGCTGCACTTGTCAGTACGGCTGTGGTGCCAAGCTCTGCAGTCGTGAGGCGAGTGTGTTCGAACCCCACCGTCGGCTTTCTGTGGTTTCCCATTTTCAAGTTCAGGTAAATGCCAGGGCAGGCCAAAATCGATACCTTCTACTTCCTTACCCAATGTCATTGCCCTAGGGGCTCTTAACTTGGGAGTGTGGGTTGGCGACCATGGAACCCTTCGCTGAGTCCTGGCATTGTTTCCACTTACTTGTGCCGGGCTCCTGAATTTCATCTATCCTGTCCGACCTCCTTTGGTCAACTCTTCTTCTTTTCCGACCCCGAAAGTATTAGAGCATTCTAGGCCAAGGGAGTCTTCCATTTTTACGCCCTTCGTGCCCTTTATTTTGCCGATACCGTCATTCTTCGAAGCGTCGGACCTCTTCTGTTTCCCCTCTGATTAGTGTTCCTAGAGGATGATGCCAAGTTGCACTTCCTCTTAAAACAATAATCCTCCACCACCCTGTTTCATTCACTATAATTCTTTACATTTTCTTTAGCTCCTCAACTGAGGTTGGTGTCAGGACGGGCATCTGGCCGTAGGAATTGCCATAAATTATAATATCATCCCACCTCAACCCCGTATCAAAAAACGGGGCTAAGGGGTAGATATAAATGCATTACGAATAATAATAATAATAATAATAATAATAATAATAATAATAATAATAATAATAATAATAATAATAATCCTGTCAGCGTTTTCCGGGCTTGTAGGCCGTGGTCCAGGAGTAAGGCTGGCCTTGAAAGCCTCAATTGCTACAATAATAATAATAATAATAATAATAATAATAATAATAATAATAATAATAATAATAATAATAATAATAATAATAATAATAATAATAATATTAATAACAATAATAATAATAATAATAATAATATAATGGTATCAATATTGACTGCCTTGCTTTTGCAGATCACCTCGCTCTCCTTACTTCCTCTCCTGAAATAGCTACTCATGAACGTGCAGTTAATATTGGCCTCAAAATCTATACCAAAACCCACTTCATTTCTAACATCATACATGCTCCACCACATCTTCTGACAACTTACGGTAGAATCTTGAAAGTGGAAAAAATCAAGTACTTTGGTGAATGGGTTGTGTTGCCGTGTTTTTGTGGAACAGAGAGTTGGATATATGAAAGATTGCAGATTAATTTAAAACTTTAAAATTGGTGACTATATTTTTTCCTCCTTTTTTTTCTCTTCAGCCTTTACGCTTTGCTGCGCAAATAACAACATCAGGTACAAAGTCTAGCTCGTGAGCGTGAGTAACAATACTAGAAAAATCTCCAATAACTATATAACAATCTTTTAACAACTAGAGCTTGAAGCTCCCTAGTTACAACATTGACAACTCACACTCAAGGAGACGTAGCTCCCAATTTTTACATCAGTAGAAAGAGCATCTTTGTTCTACACAATTACTTTTTAAGAGATTATTCTACAAAATTTCAAGTTTCAGGTCTATTAAGGTACCTACCTACACTTAAAAAAACCAAACAGTAGACACTGTCTTAATCGCTCAACCATCTGATTTACCAAGACACAAAATGAAAGAAATAGAAGCTGGCTTTAACAGGGGTAACAAATACCCATTCGGCGTGGCCTTATTTAAAAACAAAAGATTAAAGTTACTGGCCGAAAAGCAAAATGTTAGAAGGCGAACTTTTGCACTCCTTTGGAATTCACCAGAACATAATTAAAGCCCTGTGTAGGCTTAAGGCCCGAAGTTACAGAGGTGACTAAGGTGACTAGAGAAATTTTACAAAATTAAGAGAGAGATTTTAAAGATTACAAAATCATAGTCACCTCATTAACAAGTTGAGAGGAAATACAAGAGGGTACCTCACTCTTTATTCCCTAAATTTGGTTAAGTACTTCAGACTTGTTTAAGAATTTACATTGAGAAATAAAAGTTACATTACGAAAGAAATTCGAAACCTTCCCCTCGAACTAGCTTTCAAAGTCGAACAGCGTCTGCCGTCACCTTGAGCTGGTGGACCTCCCGAAGATGCCTCCGCTACGAACACACTCTAAACCTCTTGACTGGAGCGATCACAAAGACCAATTGCCCCTAACGATCCCAACTTTTATAGCGGAGAGGAAAGTTCCAGATTTCTCTGGGCCAGTTTCTATTGGTTGATTTAATAAATATCCAAATATTTATTATTTGCAGAAGTATTAAGTTGGCGGGAACATATAGAAGTCTTGATAACTTTAGAACACAAAAAATAATTTACAAACAATTCAGTTTTATCAACTAATGAATATTAAATTCATCTCGAATTTTAATTGTCCATCCTCTCATAAGAGGGAGCACCTAGGTTGAGAGTAGAGACCTCTGTCGAAAAACGTTCGAACTTCTTCCACTAGCAGTTTCAAAGTTTACGTTATAGATGGCCTTCCAGAGGGCGCTTATTTTAAATGAGCGGGGCGGGTGTAACCCCGGAACAGGTTGAATCCAATAATTCTGAGAAGTTCGCCGTCTTAACACGTGTCAACAAGTTCGAACAGCCTTACGACTCACTCAAAACATATATAACCAAAAGTCCATATTTCGAAATGCAAAAAATCGACATTATCAAACTATAATGAGAGACATGAAGCATTTTACGAAGCATAGCCTGCTTGAAAAGTGGTAATTGTGGAAAGGAGAATTATCCGAAAAATTCTTGGTCCTAGTCTCAAGGATGTTGTTTACAGACTTAAGAGCAACTTAGAAATATACTCCCACACTGAAAAGATACAAAGCGTAATCCGGAAAAGAAGGATAACATTTTACGCACACTGCTTCAGAAAGCCAGCTGAAAGAATCTGTAAAGGTTTGTTAACCTATTTCAGAAGTCTGAAAACGATTCCTCGATTATTAATGGGGATACATAACGTTTTTTTAAAGTATGAAATCTCATAAAAAGACATTCAACTCCGAGCACCACTCAAACACAAACTTAGACAAATTTATCAGGAAGAAGTCCTAACTCGATTGAAGTATGTCTATTCTGATGCATGGAAGAAAGCACACTTCGAAAGGATGAAAACCTGGTGGGCGCGCAAGGAGACAAACAGTTGAAATCTCGAGGCCCGTAGTAATAATAATAATAATAATAATAATAATAATAATAATAATAATAATAATAATAATAATAACGGATACAATCACGATTATTACATTTTACAAACACTTTCAAATACTAATTCATCTAATATTGTATACAAGTAGAAAAATCCTTTTTATGCTACTCATATATTTGATACCTTTTTTACCGTACGAGTTATAGTAATTTAGATATTCATGAATTTTCTATTGCTAAGTGCATCAGTTATCCGGCCCCGTGGTGTAGGGGTAGCGTGCCTGCATCTTACCCGGAGGCCCCGGGTTCGATTCACGGCCAGGTCAGGGATTTTTACCTGGACTTGAGGGCTGGTTCGAGGTCCACTCAGCCTAAGTGATTAGAATTGAGGAGCTATCTGACGGTGAGATAGCGGCCCCGGTCTAGAAAGCCAAGTATAACGGCCGAGAGGATTCGTCGTGCTGACCACCAGACACCTCGTAACCTGCAGGCCTTCGGGCTGACCAGCGGTCGCTTGGTAGGCCAAGGCCCTTCAAGGGCTGTAGTGCCATGGGGTTTGGTTTGGTTTTTAAGTACATCAGTTGCGAACATCGCTGTTGAGGAAATATTATTCCGTCGTCATAACAACGAACTAGCAGGCAGTGGTGTTGTTGTTTGTAGTGGTGATGGTGGTTGTTCTGAGCCTTTTTAATACACTGAGAAACAAGGTGGCCAATATCACTTAATGATATGTCAGCAATGATCTGTATTTAGGGCAGTCACCTAGCTGCCAGATTCCCTGTCCATTGTTTGTCTAGTATTTTTCTAAATGATTTCGGAGAATTTTTTATTATTATTGAACATATCCCTGGAAAAATTATTCCAATGCCCAATTTCTCTTTCTTCTCCAGAGAAAATATATATGGGTCAAATCTGGTGAACGAGTCGGCCAAGGTACAGGTATCCTTCGTCCAACCGAACGATTTGGAAACAGTCGGAGAAGACAAGCCGTAGTACGTCGTGATTGGACTGTTACGAGGTTGAGGTACGTCTGAAAATCTAGTATTTCTTCTAGGAAGAAAGGGCCTGTGAACTAATGGTTCAGTATTCCACACCACACTTTTAAACTCCATGGACGCTCGCGTTCCTCCTGACGAAGCCAATGAGGGTTATTTACGTACCAATAGTGTATGTTTACTTGGCCATGGTTTGTAAATGTTGTTTCATCACTGAGCAAGATACATCATAAATCTGGTATAGCAATTTCTTGTCATAATGCTCATGTACAAAAGTTAACATGATTCTCAAAATCGTTTCCTACAGCTTTTGATGGAGAGAGACGTAATACGGGTGGAAATTATGACGGTCGAGAACGCGTAGTACACTTGCCTGACTCATGCCACTCCCACGTGCGATTGCATGGGAGCTAACGTACGGAAATACAGCAACAGCAGCTTGAACATTAATTTTACTCTCTCCTTCAGTCACCTGATTGTTTGTGTTACGTTTTCTAGGTGTTAAACTTCCAGTTTCACGTAATTGGTTCAAGAGGTTCACAAATAACTGGGTGACGTCTATAGGGATATCGTTCCGCGTACAGAGCACAAGAACGAACAGCATTATCACCATTAACATGTGGTTTATTCATTGGCAAATACCATTTTCCACCACGTCCTATTTCTTCAACTACCACGAAGTAACTGACAAGAAAGTCGCAATGCATTCAGAGTACTGTAAAAAGAAACAAGCATAAAAAAGCATTGCATCGTGACTAAGCAGTTGAATGGAGCAGTCAACTATTGTTATTAACATTTTAAAACTATGATAGCTCGTAAACTACCTGTACTAGAATCGTGAAATAATTCCAGTGACGTTCTAATTTACTCTAGATTTATTTTGTTAATGTCGATAGGCATTGTTCCATTTAAAAAATTATTATTTCTAAAATAAGTACACCTTATTATAATTATTAAAATCTGTGTGCCCTGGGTTACATTTCTGTGAAAACAGCACATCAACAGCACCTTCAATTGGGGTGCAAGTTTGATTCAGTTCACCTGGACATTATTTATTTAAACCAAATTTTTCTTTTGCTAGTGTCTTTACGTCGCACCGACACAGACAGGTCTTATGGCAACGATGGGATAGGAAAGGGCTAGGAGTGGGAAGGAAGCGGCCGTATCCTTAATTAAGGTACAGCCCCAGCATTTGCCTGGTGTGAAAATGGGAACAACGGAAAACCATCTTCAAGGCTGCCGACAGTGGGATTCGAACCCACTATCTCCCAGATGCAAGCTCACAGCTGCGAGCCCCTTAACCGCACGGCCAACTCACTCGGTAAATCAAAAATTAGGAAATATACAAACAATCTTCGTATTTTTAATGTGCTCCACACATAGAATCTAATTAAACATTAAAACAGGATACACAGGCTACTAGAATAACCTAGCGAACGCTTCCAACATCTTACCCCAGAGCTATTTATCTGACTTTATATAAAAGTAAAATGTAAATGCTTAACGACTTAACTTATCAACTTTAAATTGGGAGATATACAAACTTGTGAGTAAGAAAACAGAACATCCAAGAAAGTCAAGCGAAATAAGAAAATAAAAAAAACAACCAACTTAAGTCTAACATAATCTCGACCAGGGTGATCAATTTCGTAACTTCGTTCGTTTGCACAGCTTCAAGAGGCTCTTAATATTACGGTATAAATTCACTTTCCACAGTAGACACTAAGTCTATACTGATAATTATAATGATAATAATAACAATGCGAGTAGAAGAACAAGAGGGAGAATAACAAGAAACCTGGGCTAAGTAGTACAGTGAGCCCACGTTGTTGGATATTTCCGGAATCTCAGCGTCCCCAGAAAACGGAAAAAACGATAATGGGTTGTAAAATCAAGAGCGAGAAACAGATAGAATAATAATAATAATAATAATAATAATAATAATAATAATATTAATATGTATAAATGCATCTGGGAGGTAGTGGGTTCGAGCCCCACTGTCCTGAATATGGTTTTCCGTGGTTTCCTATTTTCACACCAGGCAAATGCTGAGGCTGTACCTTAATTAAGGCCACGGCCGTTTCTTTCCTACTCCTAGGCCTTACCTATCTCATATCGTCGCCGTGAGACCTATATGTGTGGTTGCGACGTAAAGCGAACTGTAGGGGAAAAAAAGAAGTATCTAACGCACGGAGTTGGCAGTTGTCGTCAACAGCATTCTGTAAGCTGAAAGTCAAATGGAAGTAGCGAGAATGATTGCTGGTAAAAAATAGAAGGGAAACAACGACTAGGATACACTCATAATGGCTAAATTAGGGATAAAGTCGATGGATGAAACTTTAACCATGCGCTAGCTTCGATAGAGCGATCACAACCGGCGAATGAAGGAGGAGAAAATTAGAATGCTTTGCACGATGATAGAAGGTAAGAGAGGCACGGGGAGACTTAAATGTTCATGGTTCCAAGGTAAGAAAGGAGCCAAATGCTTGTCGCTAATACAGGCTTCGAAGGCAGACATTTGTGGAACGCTGAAAGGTATAACAGTCCTCAAATTAATACGTATTTCTATGATACTATTCTCTTTAAGTTTAATGATCTCTACAATATTTCAAATCCGTTAGATATCTATTTAGTTACATATGTCATTCCGTGGATTATTAAAGCAATAAATATTTACGGGGATGGTGGATAATGTAATATAAAAGTTACGAACCAATTCAATTTACTCTCGAGGTACAATAAACAAATCTTCTATCCGGGAATTTTTAACTTTTTTCACCACACGTGGAATTTCATCGCTTATTTATCCTAATTAGAACTATGGAAAATCAATGTGGGATTTTAAAGATAAATATATCCACCTCTCCCATTTCACGTTGTTTTTTTTTTTTTTTTTTTTTTTTACAAGTTACTTTACGCTGCACGGACGCAGATAGGTCTTATGGTGACAATAGGGTAGGAAAGGGTGGGAAAATGCGGCCGGGGCCTTAATTAATGTACAGCGCTAGCCAGCATTTGTCCGCTGTAAAAAATGGGAAACCGCGGAAAACTATCTTCAGGGCTGCCGACAGTGGGGCTTCCAAGCCACTATCTCCCGAATACTGGATACTGGTCGCACTTCGGCGACTGAAGCAATCGAGCTCGGTCACGTTAATCTATTTGTTTGCTATTTTTTTACGTCGCACCAACACAGAGAGGTCTTATGGCGACGATGGGATAGGATAGGCTTAGGAATGGGAAGGAGGCGGCCGTGGCTTTAATTAACGTACAACCCCAGCAATTGCCTGGTGTGAAAATGGGAAGCCACGGGAAACCATCTTCAGGGCTTTCGACAGTGGGGTTCGAACCCACTATCTCCCGGATGCAAGTTCACATGTGCGCGCCCCTAACCGCACGGCCAAACGTTAATCTAGTTCCTTATGTAACAATATGTCAAAAAAATACAAAAGATAAGTGGTTTGTTAAATGCTACTGCTATTAGCAAAGCAAAGCAAAGCAAAGCGAAGTCATCTCCGTACAGGCCATGAAGGCCCTTGGAGGAGTGGAAGGTAAAGGCTTCCACCATTCGTAACCTCGGCACTTGATGAGGTAGAGTGGTTAGCTCTACGCCCGACCGCCTTTGCCCCCAGGAATTAACCTGGTACTCATTTTTGGTGTAGGCTGAGTGAACCTCAGGGCCATATGCACCTCCGGAAGTGGAAATCTCATTTCTTAAACTTTAGGACTTCCTGACGGGGATTCGAAGCCACGTCCTTCCGGGCGAACCGTGCACGCCTTTACCGCCTCGGCCAAGCAGCCCCTATGTTACTGCTATTAGAGTTACTAAATTTTTGAGATTTCGACCTCGTAACCATCAGTCCTGTCCGACTTCATGGCTGACTGAACAGCGTCTTGACCTTCGGGTCTCGGGATCTGTGTTCGATTCCCGGTCGGGTCGTGAGATTTTAATTGTGAACGATCGACGCCACTCATTCTCGTCAGACGGTTAAGGGCTACGCCAGGCTACAGTAGCCGCACGAAATCATCAAACATGTGTGAGTACTGTGTTGAAGACTGTGAAGGGAATACTCATCGCATTATGAGGGAAACATTACCAATAAAAACCATGAGAAAGAACTCGTAATCTATTTTACCTTCAATCAATCAATCAATCAATCAATCAATCAATCAATCAATCAATCAATCAATCAATCAATCAATCAATCAATCAATCAATCAATCAAGTTATTGGATTACCCTCTATTTGTACAGTTTTGAGAGACGCTAAAGTGCTGAAATTTTGTCCCGCAAGAGTTCTTTTACATACTGATAAATCTACCGAAACGAGGCTGGCGTATTTGAGCACCTTCAAATACCACTGAACTGAGTTGGGATCGACCCCGCCAACTTGGGCTTAGAAGGCCAGCGCCCTCCCGTCTAAGCCACCCAGCCTGGTTTAATTAATTATCACCAAACACGGAAAATGCATCAAAGGACGGTAATCATTATATTTAAGTCCACCAGTCCCTCAAGTCTATCGTCGTCGTTATTTTAGTTGTTGCTGTTGTTGTATTTGTCCTTGCTGCTGCTGCTTCTGCTACTGATGATGCTTCATGAAAGAGTCTTGGGTATCTTGTTCATGAGTCTTCTGTACATAGATGTGTCTGACAACTTATGTCTCAAAGTGGTGTCAGTCCTGATGTGTGGGTCTATATTCGTAATTAATTAACGTACAACGATTAGGATAGTAGCTCCCGTAGCCTATATGCACTGTACCATCGAAGGATACTTTAGGTCAGGGCCTCTCAGGGTGCATGCGCGTGGTGCATGCACTGTGCGCGGTGCGAAAGACGACTTGGCTTGGTTGACCAGAGTGCAGACCCCCCACTCCTCAATTTGGAGCAATAGCGCTTACTCTCTCTTTTCTCACGCCTCTCTCGCTCGCTCCGCCTGTCTCCCTCTGCCCCACTTGCGCCGTAGCGCTCCAAATCCGGGCTGAGTTGAGCCGAGTATAGCCGAGTAGAGCCGAGCTTAGCCGAGTAGCCCAAAGACGAAGCGTTGATCCGAGCCATGCCGAGCGGCACCGTTGCACAGTGCACGGAGCTCTTGCGCCTCGCTCTGCACGCCTGAGATTTTAGGCGTTTGAGAGGCCCTGCTTTAGGTAATGAAGTGGTGAAATCATTGTGGAACTTCTAGGATTCCCAGGTATATGAATTTAGGGTATTTCTCGGCTAAGATATGCTACCTTTGACTGAATATCCTTCAAACGAGTCTTAAATCCATTAAAAATCCGCATATCGAATCCCCAAGTACCCAGTTAGCAAGACGGACAGTTACAGCGGTTACCTTTCTTCTTCTTCTACTTGCGCATTTTCCACGCCCTTGTGAAGTCACACATGTGTAGGTGGCCCTGTTTAACGGTTGGATGCCCTTTCTGATGTACTAACCATTGTGTGTCTCTCTAGTGGTTGGTAGTAGGATTTATTTATATGGGGAAGAGTGTATTGGGACGCTGTCACCGCCTCATGTTTATTCACCCTAGAAATGAATCAAGGTGAAATTTATGTACTGTCAGCAGGAAATAGGCTACTTACAGTAGTTGGTTCCCCGACTCCGTATCAAGGAATGGGACTTATTTTTTCTATTTGTTTTACGTCACACCGACACAGATAGGTCTTATGGCGACGATGGGATAGGAACGGCCTGGGAATGGGAAGGAAACGGCCGTGGCCTTAATTAAGGTACAGCCCCACCATTTGCCTGGTTTGACAATGGGAAACCACGGAAAACCATCTTCAGGGCTGCCGACAGTGGGGTTCGAACCCACTATCTCCCGGATGCAAACTCATAGCTGCGCGCCCCTACGCGCACGGCCAACTCACCCGGTAAGGAATGGGACTAAGAGGCAGGCATACATACATACCTAGTAACTTTTACATACTTCAGGCATTGTCGAGGAGAATGCATACCTTCTACTCTTCTAGGATGTACAGAGATGCGTTTGCTTCTGTTTTCCTTTCTTAAATAATTCACAGTCATAATATTCGCTTCAGCTATCGTACGTAGGCATTTTAATTTAACAAAATCTAGGCTGCCTGCACGTCAATTTTGATTTTCCGTTTTACTCTGCCAAATGAAAGTGAAACGGATCTCTCCTGGGTCATCTATAGCTGAGTGGGATAAACACTAAGTGTTCAGCAGAGAATTTTTACACACCGGCATCGTGTGACATGAAGTGTGGAATAGAGTTTCTTCCGCCCTTCAACAATCCGACTACGTCTGTCAGGTCCAACCAACAATCTTGGGATCCAGGGACCGACCTCTACCACTGATTTCAGAGGGAGCTACGATGTACAGGTAGGTAATGTTAACTAAACGATATATTATTCCGTATCGGGCGGTATTTACAGAAGTATATAATACGGAACTCCTTATTTTTCTTAATTATTCTACAAGCAATCTTGAGTTCTCTTGTCTGTCCGCCACATTCTTCTTGAGACTGTTCCTATATAGGGGCAGTCGCCATTCGACGTCTGCATCATTCTCCCGCCCTAGAGCTGGCCCGGCTGAGCAGAATGCTGGCCGCACGAGCCCAACTTGACAGGTTCAATCCTGTCTCAGCCAGGTATTTGAAGGTGCTCGGATACGTCAGGCTCATGTCGGTAGATTTACTCGCACGTAAAAGAACACCTGCGTGACAGTATTACAACACCTCATCGTCTCCGTCAAGAACTATTATTATTATTATTATTATTATTATTATTATTATTATTATTATTATTATTATTATTATTATTCGTTTAGTCCTACGATGGACCACGTGGTTCTTAACTCTGGTGAGCTGCTTTTTCTTCCTCTTAGCCCAGTATACCTTCATTCTAGCGCTATGGATGTCTTTTCCTTCTTGAGTCCATTTCACTCCTACTCCTGGGCGCAGTGATTTAGCTGTTAGTGACTGGAAAGAGTCAGATGTCTTCATTAGCTTTCTGAACTTACCTCGGTTTTGAATGCCAATGTGATCAATGTTTAGGTATTGTAGATCTTTCCGAACTAAATTCCTCCATTTGGCATTTGTTGCTTTTCCTCTAGATACAGTGTTGAAGATCCTTGAAGTGAATCTCTGGCTGTCCATCCCGACTATGTGACCATTCTCTTCCTCATAGCTGTAGTAATGCTCTCTATTTTACTGTACAGTTCCTTGTTGTACCTGATTCTGTTCCCTTCGCCTTCTTTAATGGGACTCATAATCCTTCTGAGGATCTTTCGCTCTTATTATTACTATTGCATTATTTTCTGTTTTCCTTCTCTTCCTCACTTCCTCCTCTCCCTTATGTCATGTATGTGTTTACACTACTTAGACCTTGCATAATTTGATTCACACTCGCTGTATAATGTATTACATCACACTAACTACTTCTACGGTTTTTCGGAAAGGCTGAGGTACCGCAATTTTGTACCGTATGAGTTTTACCGACACGGCTTTTGAATTTGATCTAAAATATGTCCGGACTGAGCCAGCATCGAACCCGCCGAGGCCAGCACTCTATCGTCTGAACCACTCAGCCGAGCAGATCAGATGAGATGAAATATTCAGAGTGCACTATGTCTTCTGGCATGGGTTAGATCGAGTTTGCTTATTTCATTGACTTGTCTTAGTGTATCCCGGAGGGTGACGACACTCTTTAAGGTGTCAAAGTCTACATAGTCTGACGACGTGGCTAGTCGGTTCGAGCCCCACAGATGGACATTATATCCACCATCACCATACCGGCAGGATAGAAGAGGTGACATAATATCACTAGATTTTGTGCCAAAAGCCTGGGATCAAATCCAAACCACACCGCAGTGTCCGTATGGAGTGAGGGTGTATGATGCCGATGACAGTGATTCGTCCGTTGGATGGAGAAGTTAAACTTTGAGCATACTCCTTGTGTTATTCCACAGGAATAGGCTATGTGCCTACATCGGATTCCATCCTCTCCCTAACCTCATTATCATCATGATCATCATCATCCGCATAATCTCACGCGCAGACTCGCAGTTCGCCCATGCTTCAACTAGAAGCACCTGCAGCAGATAAGCCGACGAAACACTGCTCACAATGACGAACACAACTGCCGAATCCTGGCCAATTACTTTGAGCCGAACTGCGAAGTGTCACAATCCACACCCACTTTCGAAGGCAATACGTCCTCGCGGATCAAACCTCAACCACAAAACAAGCCAAACAGATCATTCAGTCGCTCAGAAATTACAAGGCGGCAGATGAGGACTCGATGGTAGCCGAACTATAGAATCTACGGCATAAGAGCACCTTGATCCATAACTGGGAGAATATCATGGATGGTCCAAGAGAAGACACTCGTATTCCGATTGATTTTTTTTTTGCTAGGGGCTTTACGTCGCACCGACACAGATAGGTCTTATGGCGACGATGGGATAGGAAAGGCCTAGGAGTTGGAAGGAAGCGGCCGTGGCCTTAATTAAGGTACAGCCCCAGCATTTGCCTGGTGTGAAAATGGGAAACCACGGAAAACCATTTTCAGGGCTGCCGATAGTGGGATTCGAACCTACTATCTCCCGGATGCAAGCTCACAGCCGCACGCCTCTACGCGCACGGCCAACTCGCCCGGTATTCCGATAGATTATAACCCTTAAATCTATTCTTATGACTCCCTGTACCGATACACCTTAATTCAAATCCGGAAAGAACTGAGCTTAGACTAAGCGCCGAGAGCAATCGTTCATCAGACCCTAAACAACACTACCTTTAAAGTGAAATTCAACGGAATATTTTCGACGTCTTCGAAATCAGGGCTGAGGGGAGGCGAAAAAGCGAATGTCGAAAACGCCACAACCATAAATTATACACACACGTGTAAAAAATAATTAACATGATTCCGAGAAAGAGGATTGAACTTTGTGGTCGGATGGTGCGAATGAGCCCAGTGAGATTGACAAACGGTTCTTACCTATTTTCTAGAAAAGAAAACCAAGGTGGTCAGGTTCACTGTGGTGGTGGAAAGAGACATACATGAATCGGAGATGATACTGATGAGTGTGACCCCTTTAAGATGAAACTTAAAGAGCAGCGGGTTTTCAAATTACAGCTTAAGTTTAAAAAAGGCAAGCCTCGGACTAGCAAATGAAAATCCACAGCCAGTTTCCAGTCATTCGACCGGGTCAGGAATGGAATAAATGAAGATCCAATCTAGCGGCGAGGATAGGAAGTGTGCCGGCTGCCGAAGCCTGTCGCACTCCCCTGGGGTAATGATTAATGAATGACAGATGAAATGAAAAGATATTGGAGAGTGTTGCTGGACTGAAATATGACAGGGAAAACCGGAGTACCCGGAGAAAAACCTGTCCCGCCTCCGCTTTGTCCAGCACAAATCTCATATGGAGTGACCGGGACTTAAACCACGGAACCCAGCGGTGAGAGGCCAGCGCGCTGCCGCCTGAGCCATGGAGGCTCCCTCGGACTAGAGACAGGAAGTAAAATCATCAGAATGAATGCAGCAGTACTGGGCAAATGTTAACTCTCGCGGAAGAAAACAGTTGGAAGAATGTGGCCCATAGCTGGCCGAAATGACAGTAATAATTAGACGAAAACATTGAAAATAGTTGTTTTACATTCTAAGCCTCCGTGGCCCAGGCGGCAGCATGCCGGCCTCTCAACGCTGGGTTCCGCGGTTCAAATCCCGGTTATTCCACGTGAGATTTGTACTGGACAAATCGGAGGCAGGATAGGTTTTTCTCCGGGTACTCCGGTTTTTCCTGTCATCCTTCATTCCTGCAACACTCTCCATTAACATTTCATCTGTCAGTCATTTATCATTGGCCCAGAGGAGTGCGACAGGCTTCGGCAGCCGCCACATTTCCTATCCTCGCCGCTAGAGTGGGGCTTCATTCCTTTCACTCCTGACCCGGTCGAATGATTTTTTGGTTTTACATTACACTAAATACTTTTAAGGTTTTCCCAGACGCGGACGCCAATGTGTCGGAATTACTTCCCAAGCAGATCTCTACCCTGCCAGTAAGTCTATCGACATGATGCTGGTGTATTTTAACACCTGCAAATACCACAGGACTAAACTGGGAGAAAATCCGCCAACTAAGGTTCAGGCGGTCAGCGCTCTACCATCTGAACCACTCAGCCTGGCGGTACAAAGTGAGATAGCTTTAGTGGTTAACTCTATGTCCGGGCGTCTGCCACTCATTTGTAGTATGGTTGAGTGAACCCAAGAGCGATATGCCTCTTCAGAAGTAGAAATCTCTTTTCTAGTCTTGACGGGAACGAACCCATGTCTTTACAGCTGAATAGAAAACACTGTTGACGCCTCCGTCAGGTAGCTTCTACGATTCCTGTGCATACTCATTCCTTGGATTACCTATACACATGAAAATAACTGCTCTCATATTTATTGCCCATAAAATTTTTCAAACGATCAAGCTTGCGGTACATAGCGTTGCGGTTGGAGATCAGGCGTACTGATTTTCGCAATTTGGAACGTTTCTCAGAGGACTGTCCTGAAGGACACAAAATCATGTAGAAAAGCAAGACTCTAAAGATTTCGTTTTCTACATTAATATAACCATAATATGAAAGTATTCTCATTCTGAAATAATTTACTATTCTCTAGCAGTTCGATTATTGCCCTATGACGCCGAAAGATGGGATTCGTCAGGTTCTGGAAGTAACATTTGTTGTCGTGCTCCCCACAAATTCGTTACAGACGTATCTCTGGTTTTCTGACTGATGGGAGGAAGAAAATGATCGATTGACCTCCTGAGATGGGGCAGTCTAGGTGCACTGTTCGCACTTGTTGTACGAGAATTTCAGAACGTATTTATTAATCAAACTCGCTTCTCGAGGTTTATTTTACAACCAGCCTCTCGGGATCTTAGATAAGTTGATTTACTCTTGCTGCGTAACGTTATTGGTTTAATTTCCCTCAGAATGTTCAGAGCGAGTTTTTATTTCTCGGTCCCCTATATTTCTGCCTGAAAGGGGCAATCTGCTAGTCTCATTATTGGAATAATTTCGTCTTACCTGAGATGAGTACACAAAAAACAGTAAGAAGCTTAACCCCCACTACCGAACCGTGAAACACGACCCTGACATATAAGGCATTCTATATTAGTGTGATGTAGACCCATCAAAACGGGACAGTACCATAAGAAATACCAAACAAGTACAGTACAGAATAAAGTTTACAATACTTTTCCCAATCTCAAATGTACCAAAAAGTACTGCAAATTATTTGTGGTTTCACCTAGAAAGAAGCATGTGTGATTCTGTAGAAACGAACAATTTAATACGTTCCAAATATTTATCAAGTTGCTACTGTATGAAAGTAGATTACCTTACATAACCATATGTAAACATGGCGTAGATCCACCATGACCTTTGAATGATATCTTCATTAAAAAACTGCTCAACGTGGAGTAAATTTCATTGGCTATTATGTGCATGACTCTGAGAATGGAGCAGGTATATAGTATCGCGCTTGGAATGACGTTAATAGACGAATGAGCTTGAGTGAAGTTTTTTAACTGAAGAAAGATCATAATACGAAGATAAAGTTGAAATTCAAAAGGACGAATTGGGGCAAATAGTTGTTTGCAGGAAGACGAATTAGGGATTGAAATAATTTACAGACGGAGATGTTAGATAAATCTCCAAATTCTTTGAAATCGTTTAAGAAAAGTCTAGGTAAACAACTGATAGGAAATCTGTCACCTTGGCAACAGCCCTAAATACAGAGCAATGGTGATTTATTGTTTATGACTGGGACAACTATTAGCAGTTCCTTTTTTCTATCCTCTATAGGACCACATAATTCTAAGTGGGAGCGATGTTTGTGTATAGATTCTTTCCACCGTAACTCAAAAATGGCTCGATTGGGTGTACGTGCATTCTTATCTTAAATACTAGTCTAATGTACTATGGGCGGTCGTGGATCTTGCACCCGTGCAGAGCTCTCGCACGCGTGCAGGTCGAGCACCGTTGCCTTCGACACTTGCCCACCATAGCCCTCTTCACCTCCCCATATCGCTGCAACTGTTCGGCTCCATGGCTAAATGGTTAGCGTGCTGGCCTTTGGTTACAGGGGTCTCGGGTTCTATTCCAGGTAGGGTCAGGATTTTTTTTTACCATAACTGGTTAATTCCTCTGGCACGGGAACTGGATGTATGTACCGTCTTCATCATCATTTCATCCTCATCACGACGCTCAGATCGCCAACGGGGGTCAAATCAATGACCTGCACCATGCTTCTCCGGAGGACACATGCTATTTCATTAACGCTGCAAGCAGTGGAGATGTTCAAGCAACCATCGCACTCTGCCAGAGTATTCCTTCTCAACGTCTTTCCGTGGAGGATTTTCATTGTGGTGGAGACCGTGGTCTTAATTAAGGTGCCTAGTGTGAACATGGGAAACAACTGAAAACCGTGTTCAGGGCTGCCGATAGTGGGGTTCGAACCCACTATCTACCGAATCCAAGCTCACAGCAGAAACAAAATTAATTTTGTATTAAAAGGAAAAAGGAAGATCCAGGAAACAGAACAGGAGGAAGGAACTCTCTTAAAGGAACATTAATGTTTATTGAATACTAGCATGGTACCCGTGCTTCGCTACGGCATTATACTGAAATTTATAATTGAATGCTTATTGTTTTAGATATATAATCCGCCGAAATTCGCGATCTGACACGTTTTCAGCGAGAATCCACCAAAATTCCCGATCTGACTCCTTTTCTATTAGATTACGGCACGTTTCCTCCCATTTTTCAATCTTCCTTTCCAGCAATCGATTTCGTACTTCCCGGGCTAGGCTCAGGTATTCTTCCCGGTCAGTTGGGTCCGTAAATCTTTGACATACCGTATATTCCTATAATCATTTTTAATCTGGATAAAATCCTTCAAGAGATCCGGCGTGGTGTCTTATTGGGAGCCTCGGCTGCACTGAACCCGCGGCCGGCTGCATTCTTAGTCATTACCCGTCCAGGAGCCGTTTCCAGCGCGGTCCGCACATTTAACGACGGTCCGGAACATTATTATTATTATTATTATTATTATTATTATTATTATTATTATTATTATTATTATTATTATTACTATTATGTGTTGCTGGGATGAATGATGACAGGGTCTGTAATATCTTCGGGTTCTGATATATAAGTAGCCTCATTAAAGGCATTCAACCCATTATTCACCCTTTTACACCCTTCCTATTGGGATTTTCCGAAAACAAAAGAATACGTGTTTCTTTATTTTTAAAGGAGATTCTAAATACCAATTTTTACATCTATAAACTGTAACAGTTTTGAGATATAGATACACTCATTTTAAAAAATCACCCCTTTTCACCCCCCATTAATTGGATTTTCAAAAACAAAAAATACGTGTTTCTTTATTTTTAAAAGAGATTAAAAGTACCAATTTTCAGGTCTGTAATATCTTCAGTTTCTGAGATATAAGTACTGGTATACTGATTAAGGGCATTCAACCCATTTTCCCCATTTTCACCCCTTTTCACCCTTCCTATTGGGATTTTCTGAAAACAAAAAATACGTGTTTCCTTATTTTTAAAGAAGATTCTAAATACCAACTTTTACATCTGTAAACTTTTAAACTTTCGAGATATAGACACACTCATTTTAAAATTTCACCCCTCTTTTCACCCCCTTAGCGAAGGAATATCCAAAAATCCTCTCTTAGCGAGCATCTACATCTTAATATGAATATATTCCCAAAATTTCATTTCGTTACGTCCAGTAGTTTTGGCTCTGCGATGATGAATCAGTCAGTCAGTCAGTCAGTCAGTCAGTCAGGACAAGTTATTTTATATATATATAGATTAGGCGAAGAATTGGTTTTAATTTATATACTGGCATATCCCGTCAATAATGATACACACCATATGTTGTGTTGCAGTGCTCAATGATCCTCTGGACACTGATTACGGACACCCTATTAACAGAATAGTAATATTACGTCCAACCATTGCGTGTTTTAATTGCATTACATGTATAACTCATTTCATTAGTAAAGGACATTTTCAGTGTAACTCTTGCCACTGTGCGTGACCATGTACCGCACAAAAACATACACCAAATTAGATACAGGCCTACAAACTTTTGGAGAACATTTTGATTCATTATCCTAATTCCGTGACGTTACTGTTCTTTTTTTCTTTTTTTCTTAAAAGTGTTCTCACTAGTAGTGTATAGAGGTTTACGTCCAGATGATATTTTCATAATGATAGTAATAAAGGCAAGATTTATTGATAAACATATTTAAAACAGAATAGAACTGAAATGATTTGAGCTTAAGTGTTTCAGAATATTATACCGTGTGATATTTTATGGAATATAATTATGTTCAAGGCAATATCTGTTAAATGTAAATTATAAAAAATAAACTTTAAGTGACACCTTCTTTTTTATTTATATTCTTCTTCCAACTTTTCCTGTGTCTATACATGGTCTCTGTGTTTGAAGAGCTTCCTCCATTTCTTTCCGTCCAGTGCTCCCTATAGGTCTCCTATAGGTCTTCATATATTAATTCCCTCCACCTTCCAGGTTTCCCTGTCTTTCGTTTACCGTCAATCTCCATCGTAATCACGTCCTTTCCCACACAACTCTGCTCTCTTCTCGTGACATGTCCAAACAATCTTCTGTGCCTCTTGAATTTTCTCCGCTATTTCCATAACACTTACTGTCCCTCTGATGTGTTCGTTTCAGACACGGTACACTATGGTTACTTCACACATCCATCTCAACATCTTCAATTCTGCTACTCTCATTCTGTTGATATGTCCTTTATTCAAAGACTTTTGATGCCGTACATCATTTATGGCTTCACCATTGTTTTGTACACTTCACATTTAAGCATGTCTGGCACCCTTCTATCACAAAGTAACCCGGTTATCTCCTTTCAGTTCTTCCAGCCTGCCTGTATTCCGCAAGTGTGATCGCATTCTGCATTTCCAATTTCCTCCAGACTAATTCAAGACATCTGAAGTGGTTCACTATCTGGATGTCCTCACCATTCATCTGCAGGTTTCCTCCTCTTTCTTCTTCTCTCACATGAAAACACAGATATTCTATTTACGTCCTGCTGATCTTTAACCCTCTCTCTTCCAGTACTGAGGTCCACTGCTCCAGTTTCCTAAGAACTCCTTCCTTAGTCTCGTAACATAGAACCACATCATCTGCATACATCATCCACCATGGTGCCACTTCCCCTCACCTTCTCTGTCATAACATCCATTACTACGTCAAACAGAAATGGACTCAAACCAGATCCCTGATGCAACCCAACTTTTATTTCGAAGTCCCCTTTTTCTCCAGTACTGCTGTGGTTGTTCGCTCTCACACGTCTGCACATCTACAATAAGTGAGTCTTCGCTGTTTATATAATATTAAAATGTTCGCATGATCATTGCGAAAACCTGAGAAACTTCATGAAGATAACCTACAGTATAGCCCTAGCCGTATAAATTCAATGACGATGGAAAGGATTTTCACGGGAAGTATTTTGAATTAATATATTTCGAGACCATCATATCTGAAAATTAAGATACATCCCCGGCATTTGCTTGAAGTGAAGATGAGAAATCACGGAATCATTTGGCAGTCATTCGGGCAGTTGATTATCGATTGAGATTATTTCTTAATGGGGCCTATATTTCTGGTATCTTCCCAGTCCTAGCCCTTTCCTATCCCATTTTCTCTATAGGGCCTGCCTGTATTGGTGCGTCATAATAATTAAAAAGAAAGCTCTATGAAATGATCCTCCGATCCCCTTGAACAAAACAGCAATAACAACAGCAACATATTCGAATACAAACAACAACAAACCCTTGGTATTAGAGCCCAGTAAGGACTTTGGCCTGCCAAGATGGCCACATGGCCAGCTGGTCTGCACATTTTGGAATGCTACGTGGTAAACTAGGAGACTTACTCAGCCTTAATACTTGGCTTTAGTGACCGGGCCACTGCATCTCATTTTAGTCATCTCTTCAGTTGTTCTCATGATAATGCCCTTAGTCCAAAAGTTAAAATCTCTAGACTGGCCGGAAATGAAACCAGAAGACTCATAGCAATAGGAGATCACGCTATCCGTACGGCACGGAGCTGATAGGTTTCTAAAGAAATCCGGAAAATAAAATGAGTTCCGCAGCAATACACTACCACCTTTACGCAAGCACATTTACTAGGTTCCTCTGCATTGTAACCTTCACAAACACTCACGTACATACACACATTCATGAGAGTACACAGTCCCATCTCCCTATCTTCAATGATATATTGGCTGCAGGCCTGATAAGTCGCCTCCATTTCTAATGCAATATGCAACACACTGTGCAGAAAGGTCGAGGACATGCTCTCCCGCAGTACACATACACGTGGACTTTCAACTACGATCGAGCTTCCCTTCTTTGTTTTAGTGGGTGTTTCGTTATATACTGAATTCATTACAACAAAGATACATGTCATTAATCATAACTCTCACCCATGTATCATACACGGTGTACTGTAGAATGTAATAAACCCACCCTCTCATAGCACAGGCAATATTAATATACTATCTATCATCAGGATATTAGCATTTAGTTCATATAAATTTCCACCTAAAAATCAATTATGCCCAGACATACCTGCAATACAACTGTAGTGAGTTTCTGGTTATTAAGACGCATCGGCGGACACTCATCCCGTAATTCACCAGGTAAAGTCTTCAAACTTCTGAGAGTTCTGGCCTTCTGAGCCCTAGTTTTTAGATTAGACCACTGCACTGTTTTAAGCTGCTCAAATGAGTCAGTCTCGTGTCGGTAGATTTAGCGTTTCGTATAAGAACTCCTGTAGGAAAAAATTCCGGCACCTCTGTAACGTTCCGTTAAATCTATCGACACCAAATAAAATCAAACCCCATGGCACTACAGCCCTTGAAAGTGCCTTGGCCTACCAAGCGACCGCTGCTCAGCCCGAAAGCCTGCAGATTACGAGGTGTTGTGTGGTCAGCACGTGGGTCCTCTCGGCCGTTATTCTTGGCTTTCTAGACCGGGGCGCTATCTCACCGTCAGATCAATAAGTAGTGAAGGTACGTTCCATTAGTACGTTATTTTTATTTAATGACAGAGAGTTCGGGAACTTCATATTCAGAAAAAAGTTGTTGCTCCTTTCATGTATTATGATAACTAGGAAAAGAGCAAGAAAAAAATGTTTTCTTGAAAAAATCTAACTTGAAATGAATTTAATTAATTTCACTCTTCTACATAAATATATCGTTATATTAAGTTTGTATAACTTTTAAGTGAAGCATTAGAGTATTGCAGAAGTAAAGTCGATATAAAATGTAGAAAGCTCCCGATAACAAGAAGAAATTTTTTACATCAAGGATACGTGTAAGAAAGAGTTATGTCCACAGAATACCATGGAGATAAAACATGGATACTAACTGGTAAACAGATAAGAAGACTGAATGGATTAAAACACGAAAAGGACCGGGCGAGGTGGCCGTACGGTTAGGGTCGCGCAGCTGTGAGCTTGCATCTGGGAGATAGTGGGTTCGAACCCCACTGTCCGCAGCCCTGGAGATGGTTTTCCATGATTTCCCATTTACACACCAGTCGAATGCTGGGGTTGTACCTTATTTCTTTTTGCTATTGCCTTTACGTCGCACCGACACAGGTAGGTCTTATGGCGACGATGGGACAGGAAAGGGCTAGGAGTGGGAAGGAAGCGGCCGTGGCCTTAATTAAGGTACAGCCCCAGCATTCGCCTGGTGTGAAAATGGGAAACCACGGAAAACCATCTTCAGGGCTGCCGACAGTGGGATTCGAACCTACTATCTCCCGAATACTGGATACTGGCCGCACTTAAGCGACTGCAGCTATCGAGCTCGGTGTACCTTAATTAAGGCCACGGCCTCTTCCTTCTCACTTCTAGGTCTTTCCTATCCAATCTTCGCCATGTGACCTATCTGTGTCGATGCTCCGTAAAGAAAATAGTGAAAAAAGCTAATGTCTCGGAAGAATATAATGATATCTAAAGGTAGAAATAGTTAGGTGAAGGCATTCTGGAATGCTCTGTTAATAATAGTAGAATCTGGATAAATTTAGTAAGAAATCACCATACATTTTTGATATCACGGGCTCATTCCCGAAGGTTTGTAGGGTAGTCGTAGTAGTAGTAGTAGTATTATTAGTATGAATGTTTAACGTTCCTTTAAATACTATCGACGAGGCGAGTTGACCTTGCGGTTAGGGGCGTGCAGTTGTGAGCTTGCATTCGGGAGATAGTGGGTTCGAACCCCAATATCGGCAAGCCTGAAGATGGTTTTCTGTAGTTTCCCATTTTCACATCAAGTAAGTGCTGGGGCTGTACCTTAATTAAGGTCACGGCCGCTTCCTTCCCGCTCCTAGTCCTTTCCTATCCTATCGCCGCCATAAGACCTATCTGTGTCGGTGCGACGTAAAGCAACTTGGAAAGAAAGTTAAAAATTAATATTATCGGAATTAGGAAACACTGAAGCCTAATCGAATTTCGTCCTCCAAAGGATTTTTTTAAGATAGCAGTGTCTCTACTGACAAGGGATTTTGCAATCTTGGGTAACATCTGACCGTGTCGGGATTAGATCCTATAAACTTCAACAAAGAATGCAAACGCCGAACCAACTACGCTATGCAGCTGCTCGCAAGAGCAACTGAAGACTTAACTTCATATGAAAGGAACTAATCATTTGACAACGCAATATCTGCAGTATGAGGAAAAGTCGTCTTGACAGGCCTGATACCATTTAAGCGCTGTAAGAGCCAGGGTTACTTTACAAGTTTTCATACTCTTAGGAACATTTAAGTATGAAATCCAATTTCATTTTTAGTTGCAAGAAGGATATGTTTGAATGAGAAAGAAAGAAGACATTCGTAACTTATCAGTGCTGTCATTTCAACTTGTGGGCCGGGCTGAGTTGCTCAAGTGAATTGGGATCGATCCCGGCTCAGTCTAGTGGTATATGACACAAATTTCGACAGATTTAACGACACGAATAACGACCAAATTTTTGGCATCTCGGAGTCTCTCAAAACCATAAAAGTAGTTCAAAGGACGAATACATAATATCATCACTGTTGTTGTTTAAACATAAGCAATGGGAAAAATGACACTAAAGCCCGAATAATTATTTGATCGTTAACACAGCATTCGACCAAACTTATAAGACCAAATATTTATTTTTGGGTTTTGAACAATACGATTACATCAAAAGGATCTAGCCTAATTCACACAATAACAATTACAATGTCATTCCTAATAAAATTTGAACTTAGGAACAACAATCGTACGTTTCCCTTACCACATGTAAACTGTATTGACAGTGACCAGCCCTCAGATGAGAACACTATGGTAGATGTTCTGGAATTTAAATTCCACCACAATTACACCTCCTCTATTCGGCATAATTTCACTTACCCATGCTACTTCGACATTTTGAAAACCTTTCTCAAAAGGAGTTTTAGAGCTTTCTAGGTGTTCGAGCATAAGCTTTACTTTCTGTCGAACAACTGAAATTTCTTATATTACTGTTTCTTAAAGAAAATTTATTACTAGTTCTTCACTTATCAGCAGTATAGTAACATGAAAGGCACTATGAAGTGAAATATGTAAAGGAAGTGCCGTACGTGGATCGTTTTTCACCATTCACAGCTGCTACTTCAACTGGTATTCGCGTCGTGAAACTAGGATGAAATTTTTATCTCTGCTTGCCTCAGTGGATGGCCATCCCGTGAATCATTTGGAGCGGAAGAGGTGATTACAATGCCAATACAGATGATGATGTTTAAAAGTGAATTACAATTCATTGCGTGACAGGAGGATGCTTCCATCTGTCTTAATCTTCCCTACACCACTTTTCTTCGCTCTCCGATGAAGTCGCGTGTGCGAACTGTGTAGCACACGAGGACTTCGTCCTGATTTACGGCTGAATGTCCTTCCTGGCGCCAACCCTATGCAGAGGGATGTATTCATTATTCTTTTGTGGTGGTTAGTATTGTAATGTATTTGAAGATGAATATATTGAAAGAACCGTAGACCCCCAGCCTCCGAACCACAGAAAATAATAAAAAATTATTAAAATACCCCACCCGGCCAGCAATTGAACCCGGGACCCTCTGAACCTAAGGCAGCAGCGCCAGCCATTCAAACAAGAAGGAATATTTTCCATTGGAAAACCTGAATACTGAAAATAAACACGCTAAAATCTAAGGCATGCAATTATTGCAAGTAATTTTATGATAGATAGATAGATAGATAGATAGATAGATAGATAGATAGATAGATAGATACATACATACATAGATAGATAGATTAGACCTAAGTAGATAAGTAAACAGCAAGATATCTCTCATTATATAAGTTACAGCAATTTCTGAAATAATTTACAGTACGTGCCATAAAGGTCCTTCTTAATTAGAAATCGAACTCCTGTCCTTACGTTCGAAACAATTATGCCCTTTTCATCCCAGTGAGTAAAATTCTCATTTATAAAAGAGTACAGTACAATTTATTTCTAGAAGTGGCCAACACTGTGGCCCGCTAGATGGTGCTCTAGACAGTTGTGACCTACGAGCCACAAGAGCTCGTGGTACCATCCCCAGAAATATGTAACGAGAAAGGCGTTAGATAAAACTCCATACTCTGCTAGGGATGATTACCATCCCATTCCATGCTCCCAAAAGTAAACATATATATTACGTATTAATTTAAACTAATAATGTCGGGCTGAGTTGCTCAGACTGTTGAGGCCTTTTGAGACCAGCTTGGTAGATTCGATTGTAGCTCAAATACATCAGCCTCGTGTCAGTAGATTTACTGGCACGTAAAAGAATTCTTGCGGGACAAACTTCCGGCACCTCAGCGTCTCCGAAAACCGTCAAAAAGTAGTTAGTGGGACGTAAAAATAATAACATTATTATTATTATTATTATTATTATTATTATTATTATTATTATTATTAAAATATTGCTAATATCGAGTGTTTTTCAACACTAGCTACTCTTTAGAGATAATAAAGTCAGTTGTTAGAAGTGTGAATTAATTTTTAATTAGACAGACGTTTTACTCGTGAATTACAAAATACGACGATTTGAACCCAATTTTCTTTATCAAGTGCAGGCACACACTCCAGAGTAACAATTGTAATATAGGGTGTACATCTACACCTAGCCACGTTTCCGCGGGGTCGGGGATGAGGTGAGATGAAGTTATATGGCATGCTTTTACGTCCGGATGCCTTTCCTGACGCCTTCCTCAGTTGAGGAGCTAATACAGAGGAAATGAATGAAGGTGAATTAAATTGGGTAAGAAGGTGGAAGGAATCGGCTGTTGCCTATGAGTAGGAACTGTCCCTACATTTGCCTGGAAGTGAAAATGGGAAACCACAGTAAACTATTCTCAGGACAGCCGACGATGGGGCTCGAACCCGCTCGTCTCCCGAATGCAGAGCTTAGCCGTAGCGCGTTAACACGCGCGGCCACTCCGCTCAGATAACAAAATTGTAGTACAGAAGAATTTATTTGACAGCTATATATATATGTACAGGAATTTAATACCTATAGCAGTTCATTACTTCTAATGAAACCTACCTTGTGCGAAGAAACGTGAGCCGATGCCCTGAGCTTGAGTGAAGGAGATGATGGACAGCTCGATAACGGTCGAGACGCCCAGTAACAATGTAAACCTGGAAGAAAAGAATGAAAACTTAATACAGTTTTCAACTGCAGTTATATTTTGGACAAAGTAATCTGACAGTTTTTTTTTTTTTATCTCAACGGTGAATATTTGCACTTCACTTTGTAAGTAATCGTTAAAGTTTTAACCTTTTCTATCTTACATCTATAAAAGTTATTTTCAACCTAATTCTAAGATTTATTTCAAGCAGCTTAACGTCGCTACAGGTTTTCGGCAAGGATGGGGTAGGAAAATTCTAGAAGTGGGAAGTGCCTTATCTAAAGTACGGATTGTGGGGTTCGAACCCAATATCTCCAGAATGTAAGTTTTCAGGTATACAGTCTGCATTGCGCAGTGGACTTGCTTGGTGTCGTAATTATTGCTCAATTTGACGATTTAAACGCATCTAGAACTTTATCTAAAAATGAAGATTGCTTCTTTAGAATATGCCTGTAGATTTGAATAATGCAGGCTTCATTCTCAAACCTTTCAGCTAATTACTTCACCATGCATATTGGGGTTATTTGTTGGCTTTACAAGTTCACGCGGAACTGCATATAAACTAATGATGACCTTATAAACACGCATATCTTAAGTAGAGTAGCGTTGCTCTTACTAAAGCTTAGCCTCTACAGTACCCTTCACAAGTTCAATACGACTATAGAAAAGAGACTGAAATTATACGCACATCGAAAAAGTTTTGCGTTACCCCTTTGTGCCATTTAATTGTGTTGCTGTCTTGATGCGTCCTCTGCAAACTGGAAAGACGACCAAAGGCTACGACTGCAGTAGAGGGGTAGGTTGAGTGAACCTCCGGACAATGTCCCTTCCAGAAATAGAAATATCTTTTTTTTCGATTTCCTGACAGAGGATTGAACCTGCGTCCTTCCAGGTAAACCGAACACGCACTTATCACCTAAGCTAAACAGCCCATGAAAATTAATCATACTCGGAGAAAATATAGGTAGAAATATGGTAACAGTGAGTGCTAGTGTTGGACATTGAGGACAAGGAGACATAGAGAAATGAAATGAAAAAAGAAACAAGAAAAGAATGTAACACTGCTAGAGAGCTGGAAGACGTCAGAGTGGTGTCGAGTATTGTGTAGAAGAAAATGCGTAATAACTCACAACGTGTAGCAAAGTTACTGAAGGGTTATGGTCCCAGTAACTTCTGGTTTATGCTCAAACTAGGAACAACAAGCTGTAGGGGGGATTGTAGGCAACGGAAGTGTAACGGCAGCACCCAACACAAACAAGTTCTGCTGTAACGCTGATCCCTAGTTTAACCGGGGCCATCATACACGTTTGAATGCTAATGAGCTGAATGCTGCTGTAGCAGAACGGACTATTAATGTTGTGGTCTAGCTGAATATGACCATGGCATACCTACATATTATATACAACCTGAAGCTATATGAATAAATATCCTATCTTCACTGTCCAGATATTGTTCAAGAAAGACAAATATTATTATAATCAGTTCAAACAACGCCTTCTATTTTCACATTTTTTTTTACAAGTTGCTTTATATCGCACCGACACAGGAAGGTTTTAAGGTCTAGGAGTGGGAAAGGAGCGGCCGTGGCTTTAACAAAAGTACACCCCCAGCATCTTCCTGGTATGAAAATTCGAAACCACGGAAAGCCATCCTCGGGGCTGCCAACAGTGGGGTTCGAACCCACTAGCCCCCGAATACTGGATACTGGCCGCATTTAAGCGACTGCAGCTATCGAGCTCAGTCTTTTATTTTCAAGTCTGAATATTTTTTCTGAGTTGGTAAAGTGAGGTTTTTAAACTGAAGAGTTCTAACTTATCACTTCATACGTCAGAAAACTGGCAGTGTGTTTACATTTAAATTCATTTTGCTTTACTTTTGTTCATAAATACAAACTGTTCATATTTATTCTCTTGCATATTGGAGTGGTAATATACTGTGCCAAGAGCTTACCTGAACAGTAATTCTCTAGTAAAATAATTTACCGACAGTCAGAAAAATGAGTCGTGAGGGAAGCGGCGGGAATTGATGGAACAGTTGAGACAAATCACTAGAGATGGGAATTATAGGCACGAAAAGGTTAGTGTGTTTGTATGTAAGCAAGGCGCAAGTGTAATCTACCCTTTCTACAGTTATGTCGCTGAGTTGCATAAATTTTAGGGAAAGTTCAGATCGCTAATATTTATGCAAATCTCACTGCAGAACCGTCGTGCGGGTTAGAATACACTTGCACCTTGGTTAAATACGTTTGCATTCTAACGTAGTCATCCCTATAATCCACATCTCTTTGCCTGGCTGAGTGGCTCAGACGGTTAAGGCGCTGGCCTTCTGACCCCAGCTTGGAGAGTTCGATCCTGGCTCAGTCCGGTGGTATTTGAAGGTGCTCAAATACGTCAGCCTCGTGTCGGTGGATTTACTGGCACGTAAAAGAACTCCTGCGGGACTAAATTCTGGCACCTCGGCGTCTCCGAAAACCATAAAAGAGTAGTTAGTGGGACGTAAAGCAAATAATATTATTAATTCCCATCTCTACAAATCACACGCATCAGTTAACCAATTTTCAAAACCTGCGAGTTGGCCGTGCGGTTAAGGGCACGCGTCTGTGAGCTTGCATCCGGGAGATAATGGGTTCGAATCCCACTGTCGGCAGCCCGGAAGACTTTCTTCCGTGGTTTCCCATTTTCACACAAGGCAAATGCTGGGGCTGTACCTTAATTAAGGCCACGGGTGCTTCCTTCCAACTCCTAGGTTTTTCCTATCCCGTTGTCGCCATAAGAACTATCTGCGTCGGTGTGACGTAAAGCCACTAGCAAAAAAAAAATTCACAAGATTTCTTTCTATAATTTGTAAGAACAAAGCACTCATTATTCGGGTGGTTAATAGTTAAACTTAACCCTCTTTAAACAATAAACTATTCATACTACACACACAAAACTCGATAGGAGTAATGTTCAGATACTGGGTCACAAGATTTGCGTGGTTCATCACACCGCGAAGGCAGGGTTTACCAGGAGAATGTTCACACATATGCTGATCTGAAGGGGAGTATATCAATAGAGATAGCAGACACAGCCGTGCAGCATAGTCTCCTTTGCTTTCAGACTCTCCTGGACAAATTTCGAGCATCCTTTGTAGCCTGACGGATGATACGTCTTATGGCGACGATGCAATAGGAAAGAGCTAGGAGTGGGAAGCGGCCGTAGACTTAACGAATTAAATAAGGTACAGCCACAGTTGCCTAGTGCAAAAATAGGAAACTACAGAAAATCATTTCCAAGGCTCCCGACAGTGGGGTTAGAACCCACTATCTACCGAATGCAAGCTTACAGCTGCGCGCCCCTAACCGCACGGCCAACTCGCTCGGTCCTCATGTCTTTGACAGTGTTTGGATTAAGTTTCATTTTTATACAACCGCTTGTTTTTCACATAGTGACAGTTAAGTTGGGAGAGTTTCATTATAACAACTCGCTATATCGTTAAACATTCCACTGTTGCCTGTCCTGCGCCAAGTTTTTCATGTCCGAATATTTATTTCCTTGGATATTGTCCAACATTTGATAATTTTTCCTTCCTCTTCTTCGTTTGCCTTTCCCCATTCCTTCTTTCAGTAAACAGTCCCTCCTTAAACAATGTCCGATCCAGGTCATTTTTCTCCTTCTAATGATTTGTACCATACTTCGTTCTTCCCCAACCCTTCGTAATACCTCCTCATTCCTTACCCGGTCTTCCAATCGTTCTATTTTCCTCCATGCCCACATCTCTTGTGCCTCCAATCTTCTCTCATCTTCCTTTCTCAATGTCCAAGTCTCTGCGCCATACAGCGCTATGCTCCAAATGTAACACTTAGCAAGTCCTTTCCTCAAACCTTTGTTTAGTGGTACTAAATAATGACGTTCGGAGCATGACCACTGCGTCTGATTGTTACGAATGGTGTTGCTCATAAAGTCAGTCGTTCTAGAATAGCCCTTTCTGGCCGAGTGAGGAAAGCAATGGTAAGCTACCTCACTTCTCATGTTACCCAGTACGCCTCATTTTGGCACCGCCATCGGATTTAGCGGTTTCCCTATAACCGCATAACATTTGTAACAGACGGACATTCACCGGGCCATCCTTCAACAAGCTATTTGAAAACCTGATACTCTTCCATAAACGAAGAATTGTGGGCGATACTGGGCTAAATCGTCAATATTAACCCTCCGTTAAACGCGCGCTCTGTTGTAACACCACTAAACGCGCGCGGACTGACAGTCCGCGATTGTTTGTAAGCTTCCAGTCCTTTCATTTCAATTCTTTTTTCAAGAATTCCTAATTTCTCTCTTTTGTCAATCTGTCTTACATCGTAATTACTTTATTTGATCTTATATGTGTTGATAAATGTGTATACAATCTACATTTGCAAGAACATTTCAGTCCTTTACGATAAATTAGGAGTTATCAATTGCAAATCACGGGACTTAGCAAAACTAATTGTAAATTAACAATAATTGGTCATTAGTTTACTTCTTGGAATAAAATTGTAATCGTTACATTCTATTAATTGATGTATATCGCACGGAAGAAGTCACGACGTCGTGATGTTCTTGCCATGGAGTAAGTGCATTTCATTTCATCCACCTTATCAACGCCCGACATCGTGTCATTATAGAAGGTAATCACTGAGGGTTTTGATCCATCTGAATCGTCATCAATAGAAGGGTCTTCAAGGAAGGTAGATAGAACCAATATAACTTTGTCTTTTCTTGACTTGTATGACACAAGGGTATATATAGCGATTTGTGCATGTTACGATTTCTTGTAGCATTTCGTCGCTAAAGAACAATTGCAGAGCTTCGACTGGCGTCTCAGTATTCATGGCAACTCCTACTACCCCAGGCAAATGTTTTATAATATTACTAGCGAATGTACCCGTGCTTCGCTACGGTATTCTACATTGTATTCGGTTATCGAAGTAAATAGTGTACATGCAGTAAATAAGATTGTTTTAAAATTGCATGTCTCTTAGCGTTATCCGAGAAAGAGCATGGGGAGTTCCCCGTACGTTGTTTCCAATGTAAAGTGTTTGTTACGGATTTGTGATATAGCGGCAGACTCACTTGCCTACTGCCATTCACAATCGAGTTGGGATGATTACGTAATAATTGCAGGCCCCATTGCCTACTACGCGGACAAAATCGATTTGGGGAGTTTTCGTTAATATGGCAGCCCCGTTCCTACCTCCAGACAGATTTCAGTTGAGGAGTTTTTATTATAATGGCAGGCAATTACCCTACTATCACTCGAAATTGAGTTGTGCAGTTATCATTATAATGCCAGGCCCATTTTCCTACTGCCAGCCAGCTTACTGCCAGTCACACCAAGTTGGTGAGTTTCCATCAAAATAGCAGGCCACTATGCCTAATGCCAGTCACATTTTAGATGAGGACATTTCTTTATAATGATAGGCACCCTTGCCTACTGCCAAACACAATCGGGTAGGGGAGTTTTAAATAAAACTGCATGCTCACTTGCCTTCTGCAAGTCAAATCGAGAAGGGAACTATTCATTATAATTGTAGGCTTTCCTTACTAATGACAGTTACACAGGAGTTGGAGAAGGAACCCTTTCCTACTGCCAGTCAAAGTCGGTGTGGGGAGTACTTATTACAATAGCAGACCCACCCTTTCTCGATCGCTAAAAATCGACATCAGTGAATATATATAGATCGACATACGAAAGTATATGCATATTTACAATATTGAAGACCTTCATTTACAGATTAACTGCTACTAAACGTACGTCATATCGACAAAGGATTATACCATAAGACACGCCGGATTTAGTGGCCTAAATGGCTGGTCCTATGATATGTCATCTATTCTTGGGTCAGATTGAATTAGAAACGTGGAACAGGGTAAAGGTTTTGTAAGATTATCTCACATTACATTACTTTTCGGATACATACATAGCATTTGGCTCACATATGGCTACTGGGTGGGCCAATTTCCGTGAAGAGTTTAATGATTCTGTATTTCATATAAGTAATTGAAAGTATGAATTATGCATGTGAAAATTCCAAATTGACTTAACATCGATTAAAGAGAAAAATCAAACGTAAGAGGGATACAGATACGGCAAAAAGTCATAAGACCACGGTTGTAGATCATTCCAAATTGAACGGAGATTGTGCAATCCGTTATAGGATAGGAATTTCCGAAGGTCTGCACCATCATTAAAATTGCCTGCGTATTTCGATATTCTTCGGGGATTCAAAGTGAAAAATTTAATGATCTAGGAAGTTTTCCGTTCGTTACAGGCTTAAACGTATAATTTTGTCAAATTTCAATTATCTTCTTTTTCTTCTGGCAGATTATGGCGCAATTTGGATTTTGGGCGAGGCGGGTAAAAATTAGTACTTTCAGGAAACTAAACCAAAAATTATGGAGATGGTCATTATTACCCCTTAAACGGAAAGCTGTACGAAAATTTCGCCAAAATAGTCAGTGTAGAGGCACACAGTCGTTACGATTTGATTTATATAGATAAGGAATCTGCTCCATGTAAAACACCTTTTGGGCTATGTCCGCTGGACTTAACCTGCAAAAGTGACCATTCATGATATCTCCCTTAGTAATCCTCCTGACGAAAGAATACACATGAAAAAAAGGTTTAGAGGTGGAATTCCATCACGTTTGGTCGATTTCCAGTCAGGTTGGTCTTGTTCTGTATATGTTGTGGAAGAGTAAAATCACCATTTCGGTTCCCTATAAACCGCCAGTCCATTCCGGAACATGAAATGTTATTTACGTTTAAAACCTACCTTTGGACAGGTGGATGCTAAATATAAATTTTGGTTCGAATGTCTTCAGTAGTTTTCAAATTGTAAGGAGTACGCTTTACACGCACCCGCTCGGGAGTTAAGTCCGATGGGACTTGTACAGAAAAACGGTCCGTTAATGATATCTCCCTTATTAATCCTCGTATCGAAATGATGCACATGAGAAAAAAGGTTTAGAAATTATTATCTACCAAGGTAGGTAGATTTCCATTAAGTTTGGTTGTGTATATTTTGTGGAAGTGCAAAATCACTGTTTCGGTTTCGTATAAACCCCCAGTCAGTTCAGGGATTTAGAAACAATATTTGCCCAAAACCTATCAAGGACAGGTGTATTCTAAATATGAGTCTTGGTGGAAATACATCCAGTAGTTTGTAGCACTCGCGTACATACGGCGTAATTAAGGAAGAAATAATACAGTTAAGAAAGTTGAAAGTAATAGAAAATGGATTATAACTGCGGACAGCCGGATAACGACAAATATGTAAATGCACAGTGAATGTATTGGAAAATCAAATGCCCCTCAATAAATTATGCTAGTGTGAGTAATGGATATAATAAAGCGGTAACAGAGGAGAAATTTAGGTCAGTGATTCTTAGGTAAACAAATAATAAGAAGATGACTAATGGTGTTATTACTTAATCTATTCGAGGGCGGTTATAATATCCAACGATATTCCGCCAATATCCCGCAGATAGGCCGATTGACGCCTCTCTTGCCTTCTACCCAAGGAACAACCACGAATTTAAAAGCATGATGAGGAAAATGGCAATACGTTACTTCCCTGCTGGCATGCAGTCAGAGACGTTGCCATGGTAACCTGTAGGTTCGTTGTCGGTCTGTCGGTCACTCAATGCAGAGCATGATACCAGCGGAAAATTGTAAATTTCTCCGTCATGTGAAGAGTAAGGTAAATTATGAACATAACGAAAGTTGTTTATAATGAAAGGACGTTTCACGTACGGTAAACGAAGTTTACAGAAAATCAATAGTATAAGAGAAAATGGAGGAAACCCATTCTGGTTTTCCTATAAACCACCCGTCTATTCGACGATTGTAAAATAATATGCATATAAAAACCTTCCCCGAGATGAGTATTCTCTAAATATGAAGTTTGGTTGAGATCTATCCATCCGTTTCGAAGTGATGGTGGAAAAACCATTCAGGTTTTCCTATAAACCCCCGTCTGTTGAAAGATTTTAAAATTATATGCATATCGAAACCTTCCCCGGGATGAGTATACTCTAAATATGAAGTTTGGTTGAGATCTATCCAGCCGTTTCGAAGTGATGGTGGAAAAACCATTCTGGTTTTCCTATAAACCCCCGGTCTATTCAAAGATTTTAAAATAATATGCATATCGAAACCTTCCCCGAGATGAGTATACTCTAGATATGAAGTTTAGTTGAGATCTATCCAGCCGTTTCAACGTGATGGTGGAAAAACCATTCTGGTTTTCCTATAAACCCCCGAGTATTGAAAGATTTTAAAATGATATGCATATCGAAACCATCCCCGGGATGAGTTTACTCTAAATATGAAGTTTGGTTGAGATCTATCCAGCCGTTTCGACGTGATGGTGGAACAGACAAACAAACAGACAGACAAACAGACAAACAAACAGACAAACAGACAAACAAACAGACACGAAACGTAAAAACCACCGATTCGGTCTTGAGTTGACCTAAAACGGATAAATATCTGAAAAATAGGCAAAACAAAAGAAATTACAGACAGCGGACCCCCTACAATTTTATTTATATAGATGTTCAGGTTGCCTGACCCTTGTATTGCAGGGCGATGATTCCACTCGGTCCCGTCCTTTCCAACATATATTCCATGCTGCTCACTTTCAGTCACGTCCTCTTCGTACATGGATTGTTTGCTCTCAGAATTATGATCACTATCGTTTACGACGTCCCGATCATTATCATCACTTGCACCAACTTCGTCGTCGTCCAATGACAGCTCGATTTGATCCATAACTCTCGGAATAATTCGCATCAACTCCTTCGAAAGAGGACACAAAATAATTTTTCATAGCTCTTTTTGTAATATCGTGTTTATCCCACTGTAAATAATCACAAGTATAAAATATATCAAAATGAGCCCACTACTACACTTGTAGGTAATAAAAGTATATAATTTTATAATAAATATAAACGGAAGAATAGATGACTTACCAAAAGAATGAGTAAGATTAACAACTCACCAACACACGCCTGCGGACTCAGACTCCGCAAGTCTGCAGTTGACAATATAAACTTCTGTAATCAACAGCTCGGCGATTACTCAGACATTCTCACGCCGTCACGGCCTTTGTATTGTTGCAGAAGGAAGCTACAAGAAGGCAGCCCGTTCTGCCTTGCATTTTCGGCCTATGATACCAAAGAATAATAAAGTGCGGACTCTCACTCCGCGGCGCGTGTAACGGAGGGTTAAGGCAAAAGTGCACTTATGACGCATTTGGAAAATGATCAAAATAATCTTTATGTACTCGAACAACTGTTACTTATGTTATATTATTTGTACGTAAAAACAATATTATAATTTATATTTTCAATTAATTCACTTAATTGTAAAAGGCTAAATCCACAGCAGTTCCAAAAATTCTGTAGCAATGTACGGCTAACTCCTTGGTGTGTTCACCTTTATAACTATCTTGTTTACAAAAGCATGTGTTCTTGTTATCAAGCACTAATGATGGCTTCCTTGCTCTGTGCACTCACTCATTATAATCGTCCTCATTTCAAACCTAATACTCCTTACACTGACCGACTACTAAATACAGGTAACTCCTACAGAAAGAAAAATTGACTTGCTCCTCACAAAATTATACAAACCGAACTGTTTTTTAGGCAAAATATAAATGGCAAGAAATTCATAGGTTAACAGATAATGTAAGATTGAACATCTTGGAGAATGGAATATTTTGATAAAGAACAGACAATGCGAACATGAATAGCGCTGCCTCAGTCTCACAGACGACTACACTCGTGGGTTGTTCAACAGCTGACGAGTTTAAAATGAAACAGGTCTTTCATTAAAACAGCAAAATTGCTTATTTTGTTAGTTATTAGGTAATTAGTGTTATTGGGCCGGGCTGAGTGGCTCAGACGGTTGAGGCGCTGGCCTTCTGACCCCGACTTGGCAGGTTCGATCCTTGCTCAGTCCGGTGGTATTTGAAGGTCATCAACGTGTCAGTAGATTTACTGGCACGTAAAAGAACTCCTGCGGGACTAAATCCCGGCACTTCAGCGTCTCCGAAAACCGTAAAAGTAGTTAGTGGCTCGTAAAGCAAATAACATGATTATTAATGTTATTGGTTTTACGTCCAAATAACTAACTACTATAGATTTTTCAGAAACGGTGAAGTGCCGCGATTTTGGCTCACTGGAGTTATTTCACGTGTCGGTATATCTACCGACCAGAGGCTGCCGAGTTTGAGCACATTCAAATACCACCAGACTGAGCCGCAATCAAACTCGCCAACTTGGGGCCAGAAAGCCAGCGCTTCTACCGTCTGACGCACCCAGCCTGGCTTAGTTGTTAGAAGTGCATGTTTAGTTTGAGACTCATGGTAGTCAACATATGTTGCACTACCGTTCACTACAAAATACAACACTGGCAAATTCAGAATAATGTCTCCAGCAATGAGGCTCACATATTTATATGCAATGGTCGTACCAGCCGACTTCCACTATGTCTGTCTCTCGTAACAACTACTACTACTACTACTGCTACTACTACTACTACTACTACTACTACTACTACTACCGTGAGTAGCATCGCGATTCCTGGCAATCGCCGAACACAACAGGCTCCACCGGGCAGTGATCACTGCATGGAGGGCCAACTATACCTAACATAGCTTGTTCATTACTTATAACTGTAGATTAGACATATTTCCAGGGCTAACGGCTCTCCAAAAGTGAGTTGACCGTGGGCCATTTGTTTCCAAATACTATATTGTTTTGTTTAATCGAATTAATATTTTGTCATTGTTCTTAAACAGGGGAGTTTATACATTCTGTATTTGTTTAGGCTATTATGGATTTGAACACTGTATTGGGCGAAGGCCTGTAAGGTTCAATAAATCCTACTACTACTACTACTACTACTACTACTACTACAATGTTTTCATTCCTCCCCTGGAGGGGGAGGCGGGCCTCTTAGACGGTGACGACGTCTCTCAGGCCGGGAGATCTGTTGCATTAAAGGAGATGCTCGGAGAAAGTAGTAGAGAGGTAAGGGTTATTCTGCCCGAAGGCAGGTCCGAACCTCCGCAGAGGTGTTCCTGAGCCGGAGTTTACGTACGGTAGGGTGGCCAGTTCCTTTCCGCTCCTCCATTCCCTTACCCCCAACCAACAGCGCGTGGCAACCCATCCAACTCCTGACCACGCCCAATGTTGCTTAACTTCGGAGATCTCACGGGATCCGGTGTTTCAACACGGCTACGGCCGTTGGCAGTAGTAGAGACAACGGGTTCAAATACTGCAGAGGAAATTGGATTTTTAAGGACGGAAAAATTAAGTTTTATGTCTTATATCGTACAATGTTGGCATGTGGAATATTTCTGTTGACACATTTCGTGTTTACCCAACAAAATTAAAAACTCAGCCGTAGACGCCTCAGAGAGATCCAGTTTACTCTGCCATCTAGTATTCCTAGAGTAAAACGGAACGTCGAAATTGACGAGCACGCACGCTTGCATACAGTAGCTGAGGCCACACCATTATTATTATTATTATTATTATTATTATTATTATTATTATTATTATTATTATTATTATTATTATTAATTCGCTGGGGTCATCGAGTACCACGTAGTCTTGTTACATTTCGCAGTGTACTTTGTTTTATTTTGAGCCCAAAATTTCTTCATTCTTTGTGAGTGAGCCTACTTGCATTCCTCTGTCTAAGGGACGTTGTATCTTCTTTTCGATTGCTCGTCTCTGTTTAGCCCGTTCGTCACTATCTTTTTTCCAGAAGAGATGCAGTCCTATATCAAAGACGTCTTCAACCGAGCTTGATAGCTGCAGTCGCTTAATTGCGGCCAGTGTCCAGTATTCGGGAGATAGTAGGTTCGAACCCCACTATCGGCAGCCCTGGTTTCCCATTTTCACACCAGGCAAATGCTGGGTCTGTACCTTAATTAAGGCCACGGCCGATTCCTTCCCACTCCTAGCCATTTCCTGTCTCATCGTCGCCATAAGACCTATCTGAGTCGGTGCGACGTAAAGCAACTAGCAAAAAAAAAAAAAAAAAAAAAAAGACGTCTTCAGTTTTGATTTGTAGCTTTTGGAGGTTTTATTATTATTATTATTATTATTATCTCCTAAACAAAGACTCCATAAACTACTAATTTCGAGTAACGAGAATGAAAATTCTAATTAATCTCTGTATGTAACTCGCTTCCTGGATGGTCTTATGTGAATTTGGCATTGAAAGAAGTTTCTAGATTCATCATACATGGCTGTAACACTACGAACAGGTAGAGGAAATGGAATCTCTGATGCGTATGAATGAACGTGTGACTAATACCCGCTTTCGTAACCTACTATACATGCTAACTGGCTGCACTCGACAATATTCCATTCTTCCCCTGGTTGATCCAAGCCATGGAACATTTCTTCCCAGAAATACATTTGAGGATAATACTTCTAGCTTCTCTGAACTCACCTATGGATTTCTGAACTTTATGGAAGGGCATGTCAGACGTCTACATAAACTACTCAACGTAATACTTGCAATGAAGGCCATATTACACGCCTATCTACTGATTAATATCTGCATTTTTTAAATATGTGACACGTCGCACAACTGGTAAACAGAACTTTGGACAAAGGGGAGATCTCCAATAGGCCTATATTTAGTGAGTAAGTAAGTTAATAAGTACAAGTCAGACCATAAGTGAAAAAATTCAGACTTAAAACATACAAATTAGCGTAAATAAACCTATATAAAACAGGCCCCACGGTGTAATGGTAGCGTTCCTGTCTCTCACCCGGGTTCGATTCCCGGCCAGGTCAGGGATTTATACCTGTTTCTGAGGCTGGTTCGAGGTCTACTCAGCCTACGTGATTGCAACTGCCCTTCGGGACTGTTACGCCATGGGGTCTGGTATGGTTTGGTTTTCTTTGCTTATGGCTTCCATGGCAGGAAGTTACACTTGATGAATTTGGTTTGTTTATGAGCACACCCATAAAATGACTAACTATATAATGAGGTCCAGATATAAAATCAAAACTAGAATACGTGTTGAGAGAAATTTGTCTGAAATTGAATGCAACCGTGACTCCGATTAGAAATTCGTTGGTGAGTCGTAAAGTTACCGGTGCAGCTTTGTGGAGTCAAAATACGGATACTAAAGACTTTGTCAATGAGCGGACTTGGGAGAAAGGAAACGGGCTGCTCGACTGAGTGATGTGTTCCGAGCTGTCAATGGAGAGATGGCGTAAAATTACATTAGTGGACGAATAAGTTTCAGTGGTGTTTTTGAAAGTAATAAAGGTCAAAATATGAAGATAAAGTTGGAGTTCAAGAGGAAAAATTGGGGCAAATATTCGTTTATAGAAAGAGGAGGTAGGAATTGGAATAACTTACCCAGAGAGATGTTCAATAAATTTCCAAATTCTTTGCAAGTACTTAAAAGACTAGGTAAACGACAGATAGGGAAATTGCCACCTGGGCGACAGCCCTAAATGCAGATCAGTGGTGATTAATTGATAGTTATTATAATTTTTATTTCGTTCATTGATTGATTTACTTATCCCCAGATAAAAAATACGGTCATCTTTCATGACCGGAAACAAAGTACTTGAAAGTGGAAGAAACGTACTTTTTTTACAATTGGCTTTACGTCGCACCGAAAGATAGGTCTTTTGGCGACAATGGGATAGGAAAGGGCTAGGAGAGAGAAGAAAGTGGCCGTTGCCTCAATTCAGATACAGTCAGCATTTGTCTGGTGTGAAAATGAGAAACCATGGAGAAACATCTTCGGGGCTGCTGAATCTCGGGTTCGAACCCACTATCTCCTGAATGCAAGCTCACAGATGCGCGCCCCTAACCGCACGGCCAACTCGCTCGGTACAATTTATAGTGTTAATCTCATATATTAATAAATAGGTCCAGTTGAAGAGTTTGAGAACCGATGGGCAATAATTTTATACATATTGTGAAAGGAACTCCATCATCTTTGTTCTTGGGTATTCTGAGAACAAGTCACCACAATAACAAGCAGGTAACATATTCAAAGGGTCAAACAACAACCCATAGTGTACGTATTGTCCAACCATAATCACATTTCAACAGACCTTTCGTTCTGTCCGCAAACAACAGTGGCAATAGCTGCTATAGCTAAAACTGCCAGCAGATTAACATGGCCTTTCAAAACTCTGGATATATTACATGAAGAATACAACACAATGCCCAATTAACATCATAAACAAAAGCTAGACATTCGGACTTATAACTAACTCACGCTTTATACTGCTTAATTTTGGCCGTAAATGTTCTTCCTCGTACTTTCTACGGACACGCAGTTGGGAGTAGTTAAATACTACAGTTGCAGCATCCACAAATCAGTCATGTCCTAAAAGATAAGCCTCCTCGTTGCAACCATGTTGTTGTCTTCGCTGCCCCCTTCAGCTCCGCATAACTTCCAGAACATATCCGGTTCTTAATATCATCTAGCGGTTTCATTCTGAATGATTTCCTACAAAACAGTAGTGTTACAACAATGTTCCTAACTTTAAACTGGGATGGCTTCGGAGTAAGGAGACGAGCTGCTCGGCTAAGCGGTATATTCCCTGATGCCAGCGGGGAGATGGCGTGGTATGACGTTTTATTTAAAATGCTATTTGTTCGGGGCGTCGACCCATATGGATCTTTTGCCCCTACTGGCACCATATTGTGTGAACCTGCGTGTAATTGGAATGGCGGTAGTGTGGAATGTTGTGTGCGAGGAAAAGAAGATTAAGGACATCACCAACACCCAGTCCCCAGGCCAGGGATATTAATCATTACAATTTAAAAACCCTGACCTGGCCGGGAATCGAATCCGGGGCCGCTAGGTGACAGGCGGACGCGTTGCCCCCTACACCGCGGGGCCGGATGTGGTATGACGTTAGTATATGGATACATCTGAATGGAGATTTTTAAAGTAGAAAAAATCACACATAATATATGAAGATAAAATTCAAAAGACAAATTAGAGCGAATACTCGTTGATGGGAAGATAAATTAGAGATTTTAAAAATGTACCACGGAAAATCTTCAATAAATTCCCTTCTCTGAAATCGTTTAAGGAAAGAGTAGGTAAACAACTGATAGGGAATCTGTCACCAGAACGCCAGCCCTAAATGCAGATCAGGGGTGACTGATGGATGATTGACTGATATTAGGCTTTTATAAATATCATTCGAGCTGATAGTGGCATGATTTTAAATGTTTGTTGCCTGTTCCTTTTTGTTATTGTTTATGTTATCCTTGTTGCAATTTCTGTTTTACATCTTCCAGCTGATTTTATGAGGCTGCCTACACAGGCAAACGTACTTAAACGTATATTAACCAATATGAACTTCATTAGGTTTCATAATGGCACTATCTGGCGATTTAGCCGTGCGGTTAGGGGCGCGAGGTTGTGAGCTTGCGTCTGGGAGTTGGTAGGTTCGAACCCCACTATCGGTAGCCCTAAAGAAGTTTTTCCGTGGTTTCCCATTTTAATACCAGGCAAATGCTGGGGCTGTAGACTACTTTAATTAAGACAACGGTCGCTTCCTTCCCGCTACGAGACATTTCCTATTCAACCGTCACCATAAGACCTATCTGTGTCGGTGCGACGTAAAGCAAATTGTAAAAAAAAAAAAAAAAAAACATGACGGTACTATTCCTCCTTGGTAAGACTACGTGTGAACGTACGACTGTCTTCCGTGTTTCATGAAATTCACTAATTTCGTCCAGATGTAACACTTTACACACAAAAGCGTGGAGGAGCTGTATGTTAGGCAATATGGTTCATGGGTATTATCTGTTTAGTCATACCAAACGAACAATTCGTACCAGAAAGAGATCGAAGGGACTCATTAGGACGTGAAACCCGCAATTAAGAATAATTAACATGGGAACTTCAGCTCTGCCACCACATCTGCTAGCTCATTAACTTTTAAGATAGTGGTGTTGAAATCACCGTACTGTCTTTCCTCTCTCTTTTATTGATCATAACAAACGAACGGTCATAAAGCAGACTTACGATTCTATTGTTGGCTTCATTTACAGCTTCATCTGCTTACTATAAATTTTGGTCTATACATGATATTAAATATTCTGCTTCCATTTCTTTCTCAAGTTAAATTTACAGTTATTTTTCCTATTTCATGCACTTCTCACTTGACAGAAACCAGAATGGTGACTGACGGACGTAGTTCATTAGCATCGTTACACTGGGATGTCAGCCCACGAAGACAAAATGTCAAGGTCTCATTAACTATATAGTTATTTCGGAATGTTTGCATACTATAAAATCTCTTGTAATATTTAAGCAATGTTTCCAAGAGATAAGGCCTCTACTTATCATAAACATATTTAAAAGCTATAACAATTCGTAGAGATAACTTATTATAGGTAAAACTTCCGCTTATTTGGAATTTTTTGAAATGACGATGACTCTCGACAGCTATTAAGTTCTGGATAGAATTATTTGAAGTTATGGTCATGACAGCTCTTCAGGCCACCTAATATGGTTTGTATCTGTTCATTGAACATGTTGTTTCTGTAAATTATACAAGAAATTGTTATAAATCTTTCGGTTTCAGAGTGTTCAGGATTTATCATCTAGAGTTGAATGAGAAGAATTTTCATGCTAGTGCTGATATCTCTGAGGACGTGGATTTTGTCTTATATGTGATTGGCCTAGTATTTAAATTTCACATTTCTAGAGCCCTTACAACACGTGCAGGAAACAAACATGTCAAAAATGATCTTTAACCCTTTGTTGCCTGAATAGTGAAAAATAATAAGTATACTTGATTTTTTCACCTTATTCTAATGGAATATGTTCAAATAGTAAATGCTAATACTTTCAAATCATAATTTTAATTTTTGGTATGTTTTTGGGGCCTGGTACTTTTTTTTTGCTATGGGCTTTACGTCGCACCGACACAGATAGGTCTTATGGCGACGATGGGATAGGAAAGGCCTAGGAGTTGGAAGGAAGCGGCCGTGGCCTTAATTAAGGTACAGCCCCAGCATTTGCCTGGTGTGAAAATGGGAAACCACGGAAAACCATTTTCAGGGCTGCCGATAGTGGGATTCGAACCTACTATCTCCCGGATGCAAGCTTCACAGCCGCGCGCCTCTACGCGCACGGCCAACTCGCCCGGTGCCTGGTACTTTTAAGTACCGTCAGGCATATAGGAGGCTTCATATTTGGGTAGATAAGAATGTTCACATTTTGGAATTATATCACATTTATTGACTCAAAATATTAATAGAACATTTTTTTCATACTTAAAACTATTACAAAAATGTAAAAGCAAAATTTAAAGCAAATATGTGTAATAAGAGTGAAGTTTCCTAATATTATTGTTCATATGTAGAACATCTTGCATACATGCTATACAACTGACACATTATGATACTCTGCAAAGCAGTTTTTTTTTCATTGCAGCAAAGAAGAACACTACATGTAGTAAACTTTGAATGCGGTCTTGACTGCACCTTCTTTCTTGAACACACCTCACATCGACCACGGTTTTTTACAAAACCAACAAAATGATTTCCACGATTACTTAGTCTGACATCACTAGGCACAGAATATTCTGTTTTCCTCCTTTTTGGTAGACAAGTTTGCTCTGGTGACTTTGGTGATCTCATATCACGTGAAAGTTTTCCTGGAAGAGGAATTTCTTTCTGGTTCATCAGTCCTAGGGCCACATTATGCCGGAATGCCATTAGAGGGACTTTTTCATGCAGATTACAGTATATGATGTAGGCATTGACAAATGCTATCTCAATCATTCCCCAAAATAATCTATGCCACCATTTTTGGATCGACGTTCTAAACCATATACAGTACGCCTCAAAGTCTGTCAGCATGGTCCACTCCACCCATGTGTGCATTGTAGTCTTGTACAACAACCAGGCAATCAACAGTAACATTACTTCCATCCTTCTGTTTCCTAGAAACAGTTGTGGCTTCTGTTCCATGGAAATTAGATGCTAAGCACACACCTTTACTGTCTTTCCATAGAAAAACACTGATGTCCATCGAAGGAAAGCATTACTTTTGGTTTTGGATATGACTGACATGAGACCCTCCATATGGCCTGACGGTACTTCTAAGTACCTCGCTATTTACTAGCTACATATCCACACCAATTGCAAATTTCATTAATTTGGGTATTTTATTACATTACAGAAGCATGCTTACATGTACTAAGATCACTTGCAGGTCAAATGTAATAATAGGATCTAAGAACTAATCAATCAAAATGTCATTTGTTTACAGTGGTAACACTATGACTACACTCCTAAGAATAAAACGATCTCCTGCGTTTTTCATCAATACCAACCTCAAAAATAAAATATCTCTGTTTCAAGAATTAGTTACTTGAAAGTACCATGAGGAAAATACAAGGATAGGATTTACTGAATAATTCCAAAGCCATGAAATATGAGATGGTACTTTAAAGTACCGTCAGGCAACAAAGGGTTAAACTATGAATCTAACGGACTTAATGGCCGTTAAAGACATTACATTAAGGCCGGGAGAGATATATACGATACGCGATAAAACGAGTGACACCGAAATGTTTGCTCATCTGCTGTCAACGTCTCCCTTGCAACAAAGTATTTATTCTTTTCTTTCTTTCTTTTTTCTTTCTTTCTTTCTTTCTTTCTTTCTTTCTTCTTTCTTTTTTCGTATCGGTATCACCAGTTAAATACAACACATATGATGAACACTAAAAGTGGAATACATAAATTAAGATAGCGTACAGTGAATTATTAATAAAAATACAGTAGTCAAATTATTCTAGACCTAACGTTATAAATTCGTGACACCGAGACACAAAATCACTGTTAAGTATGTAAGTTCCACCCACCATAAGCAAACTGGCCAAAAAGA